>NC_087376.1:33158730-33385981 GCF_031761385.1 Necator americanus
ACTTTAAAATGTCCTATATTGTAGGTTTTGTTGTCCATTTGACCGTTGAATAATTAAAATCCCCGCACAAACCTGGTGGAAATCAATAAAACTGGTCCCGAATCTACATTAATTTTATCAAATAGTGTAAATGTGGATCTTTGTAATTATCGTAGCTTTACGGAACAGCTTATTGCTTGTAATATGTTTGTATACCGTATTCAATGATTTCGAGCGAAAGCGAAGACTGTAGGGGGATCCTATGAGAGACAAAAATTTCGCCACGCCCCTACCTCTTCCGAGTCGCTGCCGTGTTCCGTTCATTCCTAGAATCACATGCTCTATTGTGTGTTCTAAGAGTTCTCCGAGATTTTCACTTACGAATTTATGGATCATTTAATTAATTGTCCTATACCTCACTCTCCGAAGGTGTTTTCGATCCAGTATTCCTCGTTTTCCCTCACTTTTCCAGGAAATTTTTGAATATGCAGGTTTTATGCTGAGATACATAAACCTCCGTAGACATTTCCCAAATTTTATGCAGTTATATAATATGGTACGTCGGAAATTTCATAACCGTGTCCTAATCCCTAAACTAATTTTCCTGGATGAGTAATGTTTTTCATGTCTCCTGGATGCTTTATTACCTAATAAAGTCGCATGTCCCACCACTTCATTTCTCAATATCCATCATTTGGAGCACATTTTTATTGTTCGTGGAAAAGTTCACCTTTTCCAATTACTAATTATTACTATTTTCACCTCTCCCTCTCTATTCTTACTGTAAAATCCTCGCTCTGTGACCCTAATTTCTATATACAATAGGGAATGTTTAATTTAGATTCCTTACTATTTCATATTTCTTTTATTTTTCTGGATCACTCAAAGAAAAAAAAAACTTCTGCATTTGGTTGTTGCAATTTTTATGGATTTCTTCTATTCTTCCTTCAAGTCAGATTTGTTGCAACTTATCCAAAAAAAAATCATTGTTGTTTTCAAGGAAATTAGAACGTTCGTTCGTTCGTTCGTTATTTATTAATGTATCAATAAAATATTTTATGTAAGCTGTGGGTCCCAATCCTCTCTCATATTCCATGAATTTTCTGTTCGCACTCTACAAACCACCTCCGAAATTTCCCTCTAACAATCTAGATATGATATACCTAGCAAAAAAAGTCAAATTTTCTCAAAAAAAAGTCGGATTTTTTTTCTGTCAGGGGAATTTTTATAAAAGTCGCTGTGGATTGCGTCAAATTGTGTAATCTCAGCTGAACACCTAGCACCATGTGCGAAAAAAAAAGGATCTCTACTAAATTTCAAACCCTTTTCTGACTTATTTCCTAGGATTTTCTAGATGATCCAATGTTTAGACGTTGAATATGAATGAAAATGTTTATATCAGATATTTTAGCCTCCTTTTTGTAAATTAATAATATGTACTATCCATAAACACCACTATGCTTCCAAAAATTTCCTTCACTTTATTTTTGTTAAAGGAAAAAACTCAGGGAATTGGGTCCTGTACAGTTTTTTCTTCTTCCTAATGTTAATGTTTCAACAATTTTCCCGAATTCAGCATACCGTTCGGAAATTGTTTTTTTTTTCGCCTCTTCTAATTCTTGTACTTTTCACTAGGAACAATTTTTTTTGGAATTGTTATTTACAATGAAAAAAGTGTTCCAGAGAGTTTGCACTCTCTGGATCGGAAATCGTGAATTTTGACTCGAACTAGTCCTTCCGCAGGGAATTCACTTCTCCGTTGACTTTAGTATTTTTTCTCTTTCTTTTCTTTTCTTTTCTCAAACAAAAGCATTGTTTAATTATCATAATTTTATCTGATTTTTTTTTCATTCCTATCATAAATTTACCATGAAAGTATATAGTACTAATTGCCTTATCTCAATCTTTTCTTTTTTTTTTCTTTGAAAGCAAATATACAAATTGTTCCTAGCTCTTTCCTGAACACGTAGATCTTTCGCATAGTGTCCTGTTTTTTTTCTAATTACAGATGAATTTGAAATTAAATTTTTCGAACAGATAAAATCCAATTTTTTTCGAGAAAATTTGACTTTTTCGCTAAGTTATCCATCAATCTTAAGTTAGGAAGCTTTTGAAGAATCCCAGCCTGCCGATCGCATCATCATTGAAGTTTTGCACTTTCACCACACCAATCATCGGTTAAGCTCCTAAAATCCAGCTTTGCCGGGTTTTTCCACTTCTCTAATTTTCTTCTTTTAAACGGAGGGGGGGAGGAATTTCTTCTTTTAAATGGGGTCCCATTTATCATGGTGTCTCACGAATGGAAGCACTTCTTTTAAACGACCACATTAGCGTACTGTGAACCTTGAGCCTCATTTGCATATGACAATGTGAGAACTCGTCCTCTTCACCTTTTTTTTCAGTGGGATTGAGTGCATAAATGCTATGATCACATATTTTTTGAGGCAAAATATGAATACATGTGAGAATTTACATTCAAACACTCAGTATATTCCTGAGAAATTACACAAAAACTTTTTTCCTACACCAGAATAGGATTGAATTTTTAAAGGGGGAATTTCTTCTTTTAAATGGGGTCCCATTCATCATTGCGTTTCACGAATGGAAGCTTTTCTTTTAAACGTTCTCTTTTTCAATAATTAACCATCTATCCGTTCAGCCCTCATTTTGTTCTATTCACTTTTTCAAAAATAGCTAGCTATTTCTGGATTTTTATACGAAATTTCTCCTATTCATGTCTTATCTTATTGTTCAGTCAAACAGTGTTCCACATCCGTAACGGAATTCCTTTTCCGTTTTCGGATGTGAACTTTCCGGTTCTATGGATTTATTAGCGTGAATAGAAATATATGAATGTGAATGAGTAGTGTATGTCAGAAATGAGGTTTTTTTCGAAGGTTTCCTAGGAATTCTTCAAGATTTACGGATATATTCCTGGAAAAAAATTCATTCGCAATATTATAAATAGATATTCCCACAAATTGTTACATTTTTTCAGTAATTTCTTCGAACTTCATGATTATTAAGTAGTTTTAGCTGTGTTTTGATTTGAAATTGGACAAATATTTAATTAATAATTCCAGAGATTATCACAAGAAGAAAAATATTTTTTGCTTATGTTACTGGTGCAGATCATTCACTAATATATTTTATTTATTTTCATTTGTAACACTCGCAACGATCTATTTTCTCATCAGTTCTGGATGCAGGTAGTACAGTAATACTACATACTAGTAAGATTTTATCATTGAAGTAGAATGGACGTGAATTTTATTTTTAGTGCACTAAAGAATTTCCCCTCGATAATACTATTTTAAAAAAGTGGAAGTAAAAAAATATAAAAAATCTAATGGGAATCAATATTTTGGTGTAATATTTGTTTTTTGATACATTGCTCATGGAAAATATTTTCACGAGATCCGCAATAAATCCAGTATTTCTTCTCAGGATTCTAGTTCTCACGTCTTTAATCGTTTTTTTTTCTTGTGGTTCAAATGTGAGTATTTATATTTATACTATTATATTTGTATTTATTAAATTATATTAGATATTAGATTTATAGTATAGTATTTAAACGTGTAGAATTATCGAGGAACCTTGGAAGCTTTCGAATTAACTACGGAAACGGAATATTTCTACTGTCATTTATCTATTTCAAGTGAATTTCTTTTGATCTACTTGAAATATGAAATCATTTCGGTATTTATATCTATTCGATATCTAGATCGCAATTCACTCCTCTCATTGCCGAAATTACGTAAGTGCAACGCAATTTCTCTGGATTGATTCCTAACTCATCCATCAACGCTCAGCGCAAGGACCGAATTTTTTATGAGTTCGGCACGCAGAGGAATGTCCTTCTGGTGTTGTGAGGATATTTTGAGGATAAGTGACCGACAATAAGATTACCAATAAGTGTAACATTAGCGTGCAGACGTGTGTTAACTGCAATTTTTCATGGATTAATCCTTGCGTTTTTCCTTCATTTACTCGTCAAAGGGTTAGTTCCTGTTGTACTATAGTGTAAATATATATATGTCGAACGTTGTCGAACATGTAAACATCTCATGAGCTCACAAGTTCCGTCAAATTCTCAATTGTTCCCGGAGATGATAAGATTTGTGGATTCCTCGTGGGGGGGGGGGGTCGGGAAGCGTTTTGTGCCCGACGAATCCGTGTTGGTGCCCGCATCCGTCTGCGGTCATTCTGCGTTTCGATCGATTCGCCGCCGTTTCGTCTCCGTCTATTACGTCCGTCCCCGCTCGGGTGCTATCCCTTCTTCTCGACCTTTTACTCAAACGCTGACCCCCCTGCACCTCCTCCAATACAACCTGCACCTCATCACATATTTAGCTTTACCTCACTACATATACTAAAAAAAAAAATTTATCCGCACTCTTTTATTTCACATCATTCCATTTATTGTAAAATTCAATTTTACACCTTAGAAAAATCCCTAAAATTTCATCAACATCTTCCTTGTTTCTTTTTTCTGTCTCTCTCATCGCAAATCCACTAAATTCCTAGGATTTCTGTACGATAATACGAGAAACTGGATAATTCCCTGTTTCTACAGTTTTTTTTGTGGCCGATTCGATTGTAATACCTTGTCGTTTACGTTACGTTTGAGGAACTCTCTCCGACTTTATCGATTATTCGCTGGATTATGATACCATATAGAAATCCAGTCTTTCCTTAAAAACCTCCTAGTTTTATATTACTGTAATTTTTTTTCGTTGATAAAATTTCTGGAAAAAAAAGAGGAAAGAAAGGAGACTAAAGTTCTGTCCGTTTCTGAATATTCCGGAGAAGATCCATTTCACCTAAAGAGACTTGTTTGCATAATACAGCAAGCGTGGGAAGAAAAACTCCATATGTTATTTACGTGAATTCTTCCCCCTCCTCCGAAGGGAGTTAAAATGGAACGAACATTGAGGATTGTTTGACTAGGATACTATTTTTAGTGGTTTTGAAAAAATGACCCAATTTTGTTTCGTAAAAAAGAATTTCGTAAAAAAAAAAGAAAATTTTATTTCATAGAAGAAACGATCGTATCGTATCATAAACGCTCTTAAAACATTGTTTATAACCGGAAATTCCGATTATTTTCGGTTTTTTTTTACTGACCTCACTCACTTTTCCATAAATCCAGACACAATTTATCGATTAACTCATATGTACTATTGTTGACGGCCCTAATACGTACATATATCCAGGATATACCATTGGCTATCGTTAATCGAGATAACTTTGATGAATGACCGACCTCAGCATTCACTCATTTCTTTTCGTCGCTCAAATGATTAGGTCAAGGATTATCCGGATTGTTTTCACCATTTTTCATTTAGCTCTTCAATTATTCCATCCGAAAATTTTCTAATTTTACTCTACGACAACCTACGTCATGGAAGTGTTTGATCTCATCACAATCAATCGTTCTGGCGCGTTCTTCCCGTATCATTTCGAACCACTACCGCTCGCCATATTTCTATTTTCCTGGATGTTATCCATGTTTACAAACGGGTCATATCGTTAACTGATAATCTAAGTTGGTTTTGTGATAAAAATCGAACTACTGACCTGACTATGGGCCGAATATGCGGCAGCTATCTACTGACCCAATTATTGTTGCCCTTGAAAATCAGGGATCAGATCGGGATCATCATTTCGGAATTCTCATAGGTCTTCGCTATTATTATTCTATTACATGCAACCGATTTTCTGGAACTTTTCTCAATTCCATTTAATTTCCTTTTTCTTCAAGATTTAGTCTTTTCGAGGCGGGTTTATTCATCTTTTTACTGTTTCACTCTTTTTTTTCTGGATTTCCCAACATTTGATAGAGAAAATCATTGGACGAATCTTTGATTAAGATGCCACTGTATGACGGTATAAGGCGGGAGTCAAGGTTATTACTCTTAGCGATATTGCGGCATGAATCGTTCACCGTTTATGTCGATTGATCGATATTGATTCGGTTGATTTATGTCTGCTGGCGTCACTTCATCATTGCTGGATTAGTGTCGTGGATCTGCTAGTGTTTTCTCGTTCATCCATACTCGTTTCGTCACTTCTTTATCCAATTTTCTAAAGGATTCTGAAACTTTTAACTCAGTTTTTAAAAAAATGCCATAGATTATGGATTGTTTCATGGATGTTCGTTGTCCTTTGAGAGTTATTTGAGATTAGATCCACATCGTTTTCTGGGTGACCGAGCTGAATCTTATCGCAAAACGTTATAGATCCGAATTTTTTCTTCTTCTTTTTCAACGGACCAATCCAGAATAAAATCCAGAATCACATATACTACTTGTTTCCGGTGAAATGATATAGTCTGACGTTCATTCGTTCATGACTGACCAATTTCGTATCGTCCATTTCACGCATCACTCATTTTGTGTGCATCTGACGTGATCCGTTCCTATATTCCGTTGGATACTACCAATTATCCAGGGAGCGGCCGGAAATGTTCGATCAATTGTCATATGTGAGAATTTTGTCACATTAACCCTTTAATTTTTCTTCATATTAACATATTTGGCGAGGTTTTTTTTTCTCAGAAATTTGCATTTATCCAGTTTTTCTCGGATCATACAGCAATAGAAATGCTTTTACATATCTAATTAGGCTTAAATCTTAAATCAAAATTCCGTGTTGTTCATGGATTTGATGAATTTGTTGTCCTAGATTTTGCAGCGGGGCCTAGTAGAATTAACAATAGATACGGCTATGGTAATCCTAGCTATCGAATAGCTGCTATTCTAAAACAAATACTAGAGCTTGTATTATGTTGCGTAAGCACGGCTACTGCTGGGGAGCTTTTATGGATACTTGTTATCCGGATATTCACTCCATCCTTGGATGTGGGGGGGGGGGGTTGACTTGAATTAAACTTTCGCTCTGCATAATTCTTATATTGAAGCTCGATCGTTTCCGTTCGATGACCGTATCCTTAAACGACTTAGAGTCAACCACAGTAATCTTACTATCCTCTTTTAATGAATCTTCATATTTTAATGGTTGTCTTGAATCTAATTTTAAATTGATTTTTTTTAAAAATACATCCTTTATTTAGAACTTCTATGCTGTTAAAATGTGGATTCTAAGCATCCCTAACGCTTATAATTTTATTCTTATAACCAATGAATTTATGTTGTTGATTGAAATATCACGAGGATGATCCATGAAAATATTCTCGTACTCAATCATTCGGCGATCTTCCAGAAAACATTGTTTAGTCCCTGGACTAATTAACAACTGATTGGCAAATCACGACAAGTTGTATAAACACACTCATGACTCTTTTTTTTTTCTCCTAAAAATTTTTATCAGGATGTCGTATGACGCAAGACGTGGATATGTTTATATTTTATGCTAAGTATAAACAATTCCCACATGGAATAATCCAGTAGAATGTCCTCACACATCATCTGAATCAAATTTTCCTTTGTGGAATCGCTTTTCTTCTGCATGTTTCCAGAAATTAATAGGATTTTAACGTAGTTTAATGTTTCTAAATGTATTTTGATGGCAAAAACATTTCTGCTGGCTTCGGTTAGCCAGGAATTTTCATGTCTGGCTGTTGATTTCGATGTATAGACGTTCTAGGAATTTTCTTTTTCCTAAATTCTTTCCACTCGCAGGAGATTTTTGCTCAGATTTTCTAGAATATTCGAAAATTTCACTCACATATCACCGCCTCATTCATATATATTGATTAGTAGGATCACCTATATCGGAGAAAACGTTGTTAGGAGTGAACCCGCGTAATTTTTCAGGATTATTGAAGTTTTCCGAACATCAACTACCCGCTGATTATTGATTTTTTTCCTTTTTTTTAAGTGATTTTTACAATGATGTCATGGGGAACAGTCGATTTACGATTAGGATACGTTACCATTCTTTTAATTTTGGAGTGCTTCATAAATATCACGGTCTATTTTTTTCGTTCCATACTTTTCCAGGAAAAAAAGTGGATTATCCACACGCCCATATGCACCCCCATTTTCAGTGCCAGAATTCTTCCTTTCCATTTATCCATTGGTCAATCCTGACTAATGTCGTTTTTTCTGGAATTTGTGCACGATTTGGTGTTTGTTAAATTCTAGAGGCTTGGAATTAAAAGAAAATTAGAGACTAGAAGAAAAATGAAAAATGAGACACATGGATTTTCATACATCCTCCTATTCGTTGCCTTGTGACTGTTTTTTTTTCCTGTTTTGTGATCGCCGGGTATTTCTCTCGCTAAAATTTTTATTTTTGGCTAATTGGAGATTGATATGAGAGAGAAAAGGGATGCGTATGTGCTTTGGTGGGCCCGTTTTACACCTCCTTCGGCATTCTTCTCACATTCTCATTTTTTATGATCGAGAGAAGCACTAAAAAACTCGGGAGTGGACAAGCTTTGATGTTTGTTGGAGTTGAGGTGCTTCTAGAGGGAGTGGAATTATTCCGCAATCAACTACTCGGCCTCAACTTTAATTGTTTGCGCTTCGAGACAATTTGTCAGCTGTACGAACTCTTCCTTTGATGCGTGCAATCGTAATTTATCCTGGATTTCGATGGATAGAATCACGTCTTCCGACATTTTCTCCTAGGTTTTTTTTGTCAAGCTAATTTTTTTTTCTGCATCCCAGAGGGAAAAGAGCGTTGTCTTTGAACTTATCTTCTGATCGCATCTGATTTCTGCCTTTAAGCTGCCTTGCGATAGTTCTGGATTGTTGTCCTCAATGCGTCCGAAGATTCAGAGGATAGATTTCGTGCAATATCTCATATTAACTGTGATAATAATTATAAACATTTGTCCATCTGTGCATCTATACTATGGATCTATCCGGAACTAATTGATGTTGAAGTGTTTTAGCTATTTCTTACGCATTGAAAGCACCTGTTCGTTCGTTCATTACACGTTTTCATCGCTCCAGATGTTCCACGAACACGAATCCACCCAAACGGTGTTGTTTTCTTTTCAGATTCTCCTCTGCTCTACTATGGTCCCGGGTTAATCAAGGAATGCGTCTTCTGCTTCTTGTACTTATCGGCTGTGTTGCCGCTACTAATGTACGTTCTATACGTATTGATTTTTGTTTTGTTCTCCGCCAAATGCTAAGTGCACCTGTCACGGATCCGATATGCACAGATGGACAGTTGTCGCCTTTCACGCGGGAACAAGTCATATGTCAAAACATGTTCATAGAAAAATACAATATGGCGCTATCTTTCAAGTAATTATTGTGTCATGGATTGCTGAACATTTTCCAGGAATTAGTCTTGTTGTTACAATGGAGGTTTTGTGTTTGAAAAGCTAGGGACCGTTAGTAGGAAATTTTCTGAAAAGCAAAGCTTCCAGCGATTTACTGGATTGAAAAAATCCAGCGATTATTTCCTTGCACTGAGCCCGTTTGCGAACTTTTTGAAACAGGGAATTTTAGGAAATAGATCCCAGGTTTTCCCTTCCTCCACATTCAGTTCATTTTTGGCAATTAGTCATTTTGTAGGAGTTGAAGGCAACGTACTTTAGTCCTCAAGTTATCATGCATCCAGAAATTGCTGAGGCGTTGTGGGAGAACAATGAAAAAAAAATGAAGAGAGTCAGACAATGATTAGAAATGTAGGGAAGTTGGGAGAAAAGTAAAAAAAGAAAAAAGGAGGGAAATCTTTGTATGAAATTGATTGTGCTAGGCGAGTACCACCATCGTAATTATTTATGAACCAAGTTTTCACCTGTGCTCGCCTTACTTTTGTTTATTTATTTATTTTTATGGATGCTACGAGGCGCATAAGTTATCCCGAATTAATAGGTTTGGTGGTTTCCCTTCGTTTTGCTCCCAGATGCTCAACTAAGATAAATTGACGCTTTTCTCGTGCTACTGACATTTTTCTTCCATATTGTAAATACTGTTTTCTCCTGGATTTGTATGATTCTACTGTTCTTCCCGTTTAGTCCTCTTCCTCAAAAAATAAGCGAGCAATCGACGACAGCACACATACGACCAAAAAAAGCGAAGTGAGTCGATTTGCCTGGTTTCACTATTTGGTTTCCAATCTACTGCCCAGAGAAACAAGTTTTGATAGAATTTGCCATCCAGCATTATTCTGTAAATTAAATAAAATTCTTCCACGGAATCAATACTATAGGGGATTGTTGGATTCTGCAAGGAATCTCTCACAAAATATCGTGGAAATGTCTAGAATTTTTCGAAATTGATACATTACTACAGATAGTAGAAGGAAGTGGGAACGACTCTGGATCAAAAGACTCCGTAACGTCACCGGACGTCGAAATCCATGGGTCTGGCTATGGTAGTGACGACGAAGATGGCGATTCAGTGCATGGATCTGGAGGTTTGTTATCAGTGGAGTTGTACGTGGAGGAAAATTCTGGATAAAGTGGAGAATTTTTAGCCTCAATTGTTGATGTTGTCGAAGGATCAGGAAAGGTTATACCTTCGATACAACAACGACCACAAGTGACGACAACTACAACAACCACTCATATTCCTCCTGTACATTCACATTCGGATTCGGAACAATCACATGTATATATTTTCCTTCTGGATATTCAGTGGATATGTATTTTTTGGATAGAAAAAAATAAAACACATGTCTATTACAGGTGTTCAATCCAGTGGTGCCTATTCGACAACTACCTAAGGTAAATGAAAATATCAAAGAGATGTACATTATTTCTCATTAAAATTCTTCTAATTCTTTTCTTCCAGGATGACGTCACGACTACATCCGTAACTACAACTACAACGACGTCCTCAACACGGCGTGTTGCTATTCAGCCAGCAACTACACCTGATCCTACTGCCACACAATCACCATTCCATCCAGTGCTCAAACCCGGAATATTTGCCGGTATGTTACGATTTTTTTCATAAATTTCATTTCTTCTTTAAACTGGTTTCTGGATCAATTCCTTAGGTGTACACGGACTCAAAGTGAGCGCATGTAGACTCTTTTGAGGGAAATTTCTGTCTTTTTTCCCAGTAAAATTCTAAGGTTCTGAGATTCCACGAAAAAATTCCTGTTTTATAATTTTTCACCAGTAGCGATATTTCCGCGTTTTTTTTTTCATAACCTTCTATGTAGTGGGGGATTCTCTCGAATTTTTTCCTCATTCCGTAACAACCACTTCGAGGACAACGATGAATAGAAAATCTTGGGCGGAAATTTTTCCTGTTGCATAGAAATAACACTTTAACATCTCATAAATATGTTAAATTTTTTTCCCTGAATTATTTTTGTCCGATGGGTTTTTAAGGATAAAAAAAAGAATGGGGTGGCATGTCTTCCAGCAACTTTTGTGATTTTATAATTTTTTCCCGGGATGTTTTCAATTATTTGCTGGATATTCTGCTGTTTTTGACGGCGTAATTTAGTGAATTTCTCTGCTTCAAAATTCCCAGGAAAATTTCTCCAAATCTGGATCGAATACCTAACATTTATTTCGAGTGCTTAGTTTTACTTGATATTGCAAAAATGGTGATTTTCACTGAAAATTAACGATTTTCCAAACCGATTTCAGCTGTGTTGTTGTGGATTTTGAATTTTTGAATTATTTTCTATTAAATTTGTTTAAATAAGTGCATTTGGAATGATTAAACTGATGAGATTTCTGATAATTTCCGTTCTGAAACTCTTTCCATGAACCTGATTAGGGTTTGGTCAATTGCTCATCGTGCAATTCGCCTGTTACAACTTCCGTTCCTCCTTGAGTCTGCTGAGGCAACGGCTAAATTCGATTTTGTCGGGGAGCTTTATCGAATTCGATTATGCACAATATCGTTCAAGTCGTTGTTTTGGGATGTGGTAGTTGTGGGGAGCAGAGCAATAATGTGCCAGGGTCCCATATGTCGAGACTGGAAGACAAAGGTCGGGAGAGAGAGTGAGGATTGGATGTGGAACGTTATTGTGAAATGTTTCGTAAATACAATCTCTATTCCTGCTTTCAAGGATATAGTTAGTTCCTTGGATCATTGCCGTGGATATCTCTGAACTCGTTAGTTAGGATTAGGAGAGCTATTATGAAAGGATATGCTTCCGTTAACATATGTACGCAATTTTCCGTCTGCAGTTCCAAATGAGATGTGTCTTC
Organism: Necator americanus; assembly: GCF_031761385.1. Taxonomy (NCBI): domain Eukaryota; kingdom Metazoa; phylum Nematoda; class Chromadorea; order Rhabditida; family Ancylostomatidae; genus Necator; species Necator americanus. The sequence goes on from NC_087376.1 coordinate 33,170,813, forward strand.
ACGGGTCCTAATGAGTTCCATGGTAGTGTGACTAATTTTCTGTGATAATTTAATTTTATTAACGTTTAGGAGAAGGTGGGAGGAGGTGTGAGGAGAGGGAAATGTCCTGAATGTTCCGGGGGGCGAATCGTATCGTGTCGTGACTTGTACTTCTGAGATTTCCATCCATGCAGTAAACGTCGTTGTGTGTGTATGCGTGTGTACGTACGTGTATGTGTGTGTACAGTCGTTTTTGAAGCACACCGCGGCGGTCATAGGAGAGAACGTACGGAGTGGACGTGCTGATATTTGCATACTGGTCGGATGATTGATATGCAGACAGAGAGGGAGAGGTCGCGTTATTTGCTTAAGGAGGGCAGATGGTAGCTGTAACCGAGGGACTCGACCCCATCCTCAATCCTCAATCCTCTCCATACAACACCATCACCATCTTCTACACCACACCCACCCACGCACACACACACACACAAAAAGGATAATTGTGCTGCCTGCTATCGGCAATTTCTCGCACCCTCACACCCCGACATTAGGGAGATGCTATAATTAGAAACGGGGTCATCGTTGTCCACAAAATTCTATTATGATGGAAAAATTAGCGTTCTTATTCCGAACGGAGATGATTGAAAGGATTTCCCTTAGTTAACTGCTGCTCCTGCTGTTCATATAATGGGAGATCACACTTAGATGGTTAGCTGCATTCATTGGGGACGTTGTAGGATCTGAAATCCTGGAAAATTGCGGTACTATTTAAAGTGGAAGCTGTGCTTTTCGTAGGAGAATTTTCTGACTTCGGCAAACTTTGAATTCACTTAAATTTGAATTACTCTGAGCTGTCAAATTGGATTTAACTAGGGATCGAATGATCCAGAGCAAAATATTTTTTTCTGCGCTTTCCATTTTTGCCCAATTTTTCGAATTCAAAGTTATTTCAAAATTCAAGGAATTAAAGCGGATTGTCTAGGTAGAGGCAAAACTATCGATTTAAAAAAAAAAAACTTTTAGACTCTATCTTTTGTTACTTTGATATGCTTTAGCGTAATCCAGAATTGTTAGTAGAAAAATTTAAACTGTAATTTTAGGATAGGTATCTGGAAAGGAATTTTTCTGTGAATAGTTAGTAAACTGGGGACTAGTGTAGCGCAGTCGGTAAGAGGTTTCGCTGTCTGGACGATCGATCGGAGGTTCGAATCCGTCCTAGTGCTCATCGAGCCATTCGTCCCTCCGGGGTCGAGAATTTGGTACCAGAGTTCCCTGGGAGGATAAAAATCCTGACCTGACACATCGGCTAGCCCCCGGAAGTCATTGTATAGGCTAGCTACGAGTTCGTAAACCTCAAACAATCCTGAATTCAAGTGAACACGTTGGCGAATCGTAAACGGATGGATCAACGTCAGTCACCTTATCCTTTTAATTAGCAGATTTGTTAAATTGTTGTCCGAAAAGAGTCCATCTATTTCTGGAAAATATAAGGAATCTTCACAAGAGTTCTTGGATTATTTTCCCATGCTCAAATTTTACATCGTAACGGGCTCTTTTTTCTTCAACCTCGTAATATAGTGAGACGTAGAATTCGGGGAATGGTAGGCGACTGGGGCGAATTTCTGGATGTCTCCAACGAGCACGCCGACAAATGAAGTTGAACACTTCGTTGATAAGATTGCGAGCGGGAGTGTGTCGTTATTAGGTTACACAATTTTATTGTCCGTATGCTTCCAGAACTATATACGAATATGTGATGTTCACGTAACGAAAAAAAGTACAACTTTTAAGGCATTGAAATATTTTAATTTTAATTTTGTTCAGAAGAATTCCAGGATAATTTTCCAGAAAATGATTATTTTCAGCAGTTGTTGGTGGAACAGTGGTTGGTCTACTGACTGCGATCCTCCTTGTGATGTTTATTGTTTATCGGATGCGAAAGAAGGATGAAGGTTCATACGCATTAGAAGAACCGAAGCCACGTCCTTACGCCAGTTATGCGTACACAAAAGCCTCCACAAAAGAATTTTATGCCTAGTGTTCTTCTTTTCCTCTCGTATATATTTCGTACACAATTCATTTCTTTTCTTTTTTTGCATATCTATCATATCATCATAGAGTCTGGTTCAACGCATGACTTTTAATTACGTTTAATATCTTTCGTTTATTCTATTTTTTTTTCTTATTGCGCTACAAAAATTGTGCCAGTATGTTGTGCAAAGTTTCATTCATTTTGTTTGTTCCTCTTTTTCTCTTGTCTTTTTCTACATTTTTCCTTACTTCGACTTACTATCTACGAAACTAACAAACTAGGCCTGTGTAATTGTGTTCATGTGTTGCGTTCACTTTTCATATGCCGCATGCCATTCGGACTCACCCTCTTTCTTTTTTTTTATTCGATTGAGGTAGAACCGCTTACGAACGTTGAGGCATCTAGAAATCGTAGAAATTCCCGAGTATCTTGGAGAAATCAGCACGGAATCCATTGATTGTGTGTTACATCAGTGTGATCGTATCGATTAAGAATCGATTTCCCATTTCCCAGGATTGAAATTTTGCCTCATCGTTCAGCTATTCATTACATAACAAAAAGAGATTTTGCCGTATTGGCATGGAAAGGAAAAACTGCCCGCTGACGACGACGATTGACTGACTAACTGATTGACCCTGTGTAACCGGCAACCGAGATGTTTCCCTCCCTCTCTCTGTCTCTCTCCCTCTTATCTCAGGATTGAGGTTAACCTGCTTATTATGTTTGTGCTTTTCGTGCGCACACACTCCGTCCAGGTGCATCGAGCGCTAAGCGCTTAGACGGACGAACGGATTACTGATTTCCGCTGTATAGTAAATAGATACAAATTCCATTCGGTTGATGTAGCATATCATGTGCTTACATCGAACGTACGCAAACAACAGCGAGGGAGAGAGGGGATTTTCGTGGAAAGAAGGAATGGGGAAAAAAAAAACCTGGAATTTCTGTTGCCGGATCCATAGGAATTAGCAGATATCAAACTACTGTGTACCCAAAAAGAAAGTAAGAAGTAAAAAAAAACTTCCAGGAGTGCATAATAATCTCATGCTCTTATGATATAGTAAAAAAAGTCAAATCATGTCGGCTTTGTCTTAATTCTACCACCATTCACTTGTCCGTACATTACATTTTTTTCTTTGTCTTTGTCTTCATTCGTTCGTTTTTTTTTCATAAGTGTTTTTTTCCTCTCTCTCTTTATGTGAAATTAATATCATTGTTTGCTTGTCCCATTTCTGTGAGATTCGTTATGTATCGATATGTAACACGATTGTTGTCGATTATATTTTCGACGACAAATCGGTTATCACATTTCTTGGTTGTTGTCATTTGATTGCGTAGGTTTGTCATTTTTAAGACTTTCAATAAAGATATTGTTATTGTTTTTTGTTTAAGAAAGAATACATACATATTTCTACACAAAAACACCTCATTATACAAATCGGAATCGCGCCCGGATCGCCCCCTTGTCCTCATCCTTCCTTTCCTATCGTTCCAGATCTTCCCTCCCCCCTCTTCCCTTCTTCCTCATCCCCCGTTGCCCCTCCGCTGGATTCGACTACCTTGCTCTTCCTCCGTGCTCCCCTCCCAGCCTCGCCTGGGCGCTGCCGCTCTCCCCTTTCGGGATGGGTGTCTTCCCATCTGATGACCACTGCAGCGGCTTTCCATGTGTGGGAACGGCCGCATCAGCCTTCCGATTTTCTTCAAAGTCCTATTTCACCGCATCGTATCCCAGACGGGTTACCTCTGCGTGTTTAACATGGTAAAAATAAAAGAGAAATAAAGGATACTGAAAAACAAAACCGATCTAACTGATTTTCTAGGAACACTCAAACATCCTGCAACATTCAAGGGATCCCTACTTTGAGAAATCGAACCACTTACCATTCGATCATCGACAGCGACAACAGGCATTGCACTATGAGACGACGAGATATTCGTCATCTCAGTTCCAGATCCACCAATTTTCTTTGCATGAAGAACAGCACAACCTTTAATCAGTCAACCGTGGAGAATTACTGGAGGGAATATGGAATAATATGAATATTTGTTTGTTTATGCCGATTCTTTCGGATCTAACGTTTGTAGGATTACTGAAGTAAAGTTATTTGGGACATCTTCCCACGGTAAAGTAGTGATGTATGCTGATTTAGTTTCAGTCACTTCCGAAAAAGCGAGGAAATTCGGGCCGAATCCACTCTAACTCTTTCCTGCATTATTTCGGATTCACAACGAACATAAACACTCCTTCCCTTTTATGCATAAATTGTACCTAACTGGAATTTTTGACAAAAAAAAAGAAATTCAGCGGGATTGGAATACTCCTTATGTACACGTATACAGAATGAAACAAAAAAAAAAGAGGAGAATCCTTAAACAGATCTTTTAAATCTATGAAACAAAGAAAAAAAAAACTGCATTCAACAACAATGAGATGCGCTTTTTGAGCAAGTTTTTAGTTCGGAAATGATGATAACAACAAACAAAACATAACCACTTGACATAAGTGAAAAAATTAATCTGGATATAAATTTGTTCAAATTCTTAATGAAAGAGCTGTGACGATATCCGGCACTGTTTGTGAGATGGCTGCTTTTCGGATGGCTTCCGTCCATCTGAAATAATATAAATAAGAAAAAAAAAGAACGGAAATGAATATAACAATGAATGTAGTTTTTTCTTAATCGTTCAAGGATTACTACCAGTTGACCGAATTGAACTTTAAACCAGAATTGAAACAGCAAAATCCATCTACAACCTCTTTATAATCCTCCTAATCTCTTCATAATAAAAATAATCCAAGAAATGGTTCTATGGTGAACCACCAGTATTAAAATTTGAATCACTTCTGGATTTTGTATTATTTATATTGTTCAATCGTGAGTCGTGTTAATTTAGAGTTAAAAAATATCACTACATACAACTTATGATTCGGATTAGAATTGAAAATTTGTGAAAGTTGCTGGATTTTAGATTTTTCATGGAAGATTTTCTTTGTTTTATGGTGAGCTAATATTCTCTAGTATTCTCTGGATCATGGCAGTTATAATGGAATAATAAGAGAAAGAATAAAGGCCCTACCTCTGGAATGAATAAGATCCATTTGTTCGGAAAAAATATTCGTGATTTGAGTAGACAAGTTTGAAACAATTCGAATGATGTATACGATCGGTTACTGATGGCATACATAATTTGTATTCTAATAGTGGCAAATTTGCCAACGGCACGTCATCCTGAAAATTAAACAGTGATCAGTAATTACGTTTGAAAAAAAAAGAGCAAATATTCCCGAATATCGTACTTGATGCATCTTATAAAAGAAAAGAGTATGTGATGTGAGTTCAGTCCATAATTTTTGCCATCCATTTGAGTTTCGTAATTTTCGAAGCAAATATCCGGATTGGGAAACCTCGACAATCTGAGAAAAACGGAAAATTAGAGGAGTGGAGGAAAATTTGTAACGTTCCTAATTTTATAGGATATTTAAAAGTAGGCGAGGTAAGTTCCATGATTTTGAGCGTCAAGCAATCGTGCACAAATTCTACGAGGAAGGTCTTCGGAATACAAGTATGTCAAAAATTACTATAATACTAAGATTAAATAGCCATTTCCAAAAACGGTGATATTCCAGAGCATTTCATTCTGGATCAGTCTACGATAAAAATAAGTCACTGGTTTTTGAAGGAAGCTGGATAGCACATAAATTAACACTTCGAAATTCCTCTTCTAAATGTGTTTTTTTTTTCGAATTCAGGATTTGTCAAGATACTTTTTTAGCAAATTTAGTAAGTGATATTCCTATTTTCAAATACTATTCGTGTTTGCTAAGGAACCTCCTGGATCTTTTTTAACAACTAGATCCAAGAAATGCTACAGTATAATCATACGAACATCATGGATCTGATGAATGTTTAGCGTCGATTTCCTGTGCCAACAAACTTGTAATGGGGTAAGCTTCTTCGGTCGATCCTTGGCTTGTGCATCATCAAGCGGTTCACCTGAAAATAACTTGAAAAATACATTGGAATCGCTTAGACAAATCCAGACTACCAACCATTTTCCATAGTTGAATTCCTCTCATGGTTATCGATTTGAATCGATGGCAGGTCAAGACGATTTCGAACGTCTTCTTTTACTGCTGTGCTAATATCCTGGAAAAAATATTGTATGTTTAGAAGTGGATACTTCCTGAACCACAGTATTTCAGTATTTTTTTAAATTTCATTTATTATTTATTGTTTTTTTTTCAATTTTAAATTCACTCACTTTTACCCAATCATCCTTTGCGGGGCTGAGTAAAATTACTGACTTTTTTCCCATATGCAGCGTAAATACGTCATCACGTTGTCCCGTTACATTGAACGAGTCACCATCCTCTACCTGAAAAAAAAATAAATTATTAACTTTAAGAAATCGCAAAGTTAACTGTCACCGGGTAAAAAAAAAATTCACCAATGGCTAAAATTCTGAAAAATTCACCAATAATCCCTTCAATTTCAGTTCTACACTGATCGCAAACGGTGTGTCCGTCGAGCGATGTGCGAGTAGAACTGCGTCGCTGAATAGGAGAAGCATTCGCGGCGATAGACCTCGTTGCGACCATCGCAGGACCCATCCAAAGCGAAGAAGTCGCTGAAAACATGAGTGGAATCTTCTGACTTTTTCCCTTCTCCTGGATCAAATCCTGTTTATAGTTTATTTTATCACGATGATTGCAGGTTGAAGTTAAAATTTTCTTGAAGCCACAAAAAAAATCATGTATCAGTCTTTTGTTGCTGACTCAGTCACTTTTATCCAGGAATGATCAGTTGACTCACTCGGCTCGGTTGAGTAAGCATTCCTTTCGTTCCAGTATCGCACTCTAATTGCAGTAATGCAACAAATTCACTAATTGATTCACGTTGTTTACAGCTATTTTCTGCAAAACGTGAGATTTTCTCTAATGCGACACGAACCGGACCAATATCCGTGTCATTGACTCCTTCCGAAAGTTGCCATTCAACCATTCGTGTAAGGATCTTAAAAGAAAGATATTTTAGATGGTGTTTTTTGCATTTTATTTCAGCAAATAAGTGAACAAAGTATTAAAATAATATTGTTAAAATTAACCCCAAAAAATGATTTCATTTTAAAAATTTCCGGTTAATTTTCCAAGAACATTCACTATAATTATTGTCAAAATACATAAAAGAAAGTTCTATAATAGTAATTGCCTCTATGCTTTACTTACTTTAAAATTACTTTAGAAAATTAGGTAAAATTCATGCAACATATACTTTTTTACTTGACATCGGGACCAATTTAATTAAAATTTCAAAGTAAAATATCAGAACTTACTGGCCGCCAAGCAATTATTCGATGAAGAATTTTTAAAAGAATCCAGTTAAGAGGAATATAGCACTGACTTGACTCTTCAAGGTTTCTGAAAAAAAAATGAACTGATCGGTTCTTCTCATTTATTTTTTTGAATGATTTTATATAATCGAAATCGTCTAAACCATGGACAATTTTTATCGATTGATTGGATTCTCAGGAAGGAGTGAACTAGTTGAACGTTAAAAAAAAACTACCAAACTACATGGCGCGAACATAATTCGGAATAATTTTGATAATATCAGCTTCAAGTTTAGATTTTTTAAAAAATAGCTTCTTGATTATTGCTTGTGGTTACGTGTTTTGTGTTTCAAGCGATGCGATGCTTGGAATGCTTCTGGAATGAAAAAAAAAATCATTTTTCCTGATGAGCTCCGCGTATGACTAAAATAATAACTCTTTCATTTTTTTTACATTTATCCTCCTCCGTTCACTCACAAGTTTTCCTTTTTTCCAGCACTACCCTCAGTTAGTGTATTATAAATTTGCAAAATACGTTGAAACATTTCAAACTTATAACTTTGGCTGGTCCCTGGAAATCTCACAAATTCCGGGAAAAATTCGTCAGAAGTTAGGAAACGATGACAAAGTTTGGGGTTCATCTAATTCGAACCACACTATTAGGTTTGTCTGCTTTAACAGACGCCCAAAATCCCGAGTCTTCCCATAATTTTCCTTAAAAAAAGCGAAACTTTTGATTGAAACTTTATTTAAACGGATATTTTTCCAAGTCGAATTATCAAATTTTTTTTTGATCAGTGCCGGTGGCGCTGACGAAGGAGGAAAAAAATCCTATTTTCTAACGAAAGGAAGAAATGTCGCCAAATTGGTACGATTTCAGGGCAAATAACTTGGCTAATTCGAAAGTGAGGATCCATGAAATGAATGTTCTGGAAAATTGGTGTTTTCCTCCATTTGAAAATGTTGCAATATCTGCACTGAGGTGAAAAAAAAAAACTCCTAGAATTGTAGAAAGTAATTCATGGCCAGGTTGCAGAGTTCTCGGATTGTTTCCATCTTTGGTGCCTCGGAAATGCAGTGGTATTTGTCGAGAATTATGGACAGTTCTTCTTCGATACAGTAGGAAAAATAATCAAATCAGGACCACACTATCAGGTTTCCCTCAAAGGCTACAAAAATTGGTCACCTCTTAACATATAAATTTTTGAATAATGATACTTTGAAAAAGACTGACGTCATGGCGGCTCGGAATTCTTGATTGCTTTTAGCGAGCTGATCGAGGGCTGCTATATAGATCGGATACTGTTCCAGTAACGACGTCAGGATCGGCAGGATGTTGTGAGTCATACAAAGTACACGTTGAGCAAGTTGTGAAGGATTCCTGAATAATAGTGCATCAGCTTTTCTCTTTATCAAGCGTTTTTTTTTTCGTTCAGCCAGTTAGGACAGGCTATATTTTCGTTTCCCGATCAAAATTCCTGGAAAGGAGTCTCTGGAACAGAATTATGCAAAGAGTAATACAGCGAAAAATGAGAATATTTCAAAACGCAATAGAAATAAAACTGGAATTTGTAGTGGATCTAAAATTAAGGATCGGGAAGTCAGCACATTAAATGCGTCCAGACATACTATAATGATCCCATTCTAAAGGATCCTCTTTTAAACCAACGTACCATGTTATTCTCTTTTTTTCTAAACTATTTTTTAATGTCATTCTATTTTTTTCTAAATCAAACTAATTTTTCAAGGCATTGATCGTTGCTCCGACGAAAAAAAAAATGAAGGATCACGAAATTGTTTTTTTTTTCGTTTGCGAAAAAAAATTATATTTGGAATTGTCGTCTACTAACGCAATGACATCGGATCAAGTTTCTGGATTTGAATCCAAGCGTAGATTCTTCGCTTTCGAAATTTAAAGAGTTCAAAATCGCCAAAGATACACTGTATACTTGCAAATTCCGTCTTTCTGGAAGCGTTAGCGTTGATTCTCCTGGATATCTTTCAGATTTGCAATTCTATTACTTTTGGTGTCGATAATTTGATAAAGACTAACCTTTTTCAGTATTTTTAAACTGTGTAGCGGAGGAGAATCATTTGAAGGAAAATTCGAAAGGCGGCCAGAAGAATCCGGAACAACTACTCATCGACTAACTATAAACTCTTCCAGACAGAATCATATGGACAAGTTTACTATAGAATGTGATCCCAAGATCCAAGAAATGCGGGATAAAGAGAATCTCTATTTGACTTTTCCAGCTGATCACCAATCTAACCTTTGAAAAAACTCAGTGCACCGTTTGCCAATTCAGTTAAAAAAAATCCAAAAAAAAAAAAAAATTCAAACTCCATCTGAGGCCATCTTTAAGAAAAGAAGAGAAATTAACTCGTTACCTCCGAACGACTACGATAGAAGTTTCCTTCAATTTACATGTAACAGAAGGTTACTTACTCCATGCTGCTGATATCCTCCAAAAAAGTACTTTGCGCATCTTTCAAATCTTTAAGTTTCTTCGATAATTGTACCACCACTCCAGAACTTTCCAGAAACGGTGCGATCAATCGTGGCAAACACTGGAAAGGATATATTTAAAAACAAACTTCATAGGCCTTATATAAGTATAAGTTAGTATATAAAGGTGCTCGGAAATGTGGATTTCTTACCTGTTTCATTACTAGTAACCATTAGTGGATCTTTTTAAGTAAATGATTTTTTTTATTTTAGAGAAAAAGAAGCGAAGAAGAAGAGAAGAAGAACAGCAGGGATAAATAGGAAGAGAAGGAAGACTGGAAAAGACGGAAAGAAAACGGCTGCATAAATCTTCATTTGTTGAGGAAACGAAATCGATCAATACGTACTTCACACACTAGCCGGAAATCTCTCGCTGCGCTTCTTTCGTGGTCGAGAAGATCCTCGAAGATGTTGGTGTACATATCCGCTTGAACAGCCTAAATTTGTACAAAACTGTATAGTATTTTCTCGAAAACTCTCATAAAATCTTCAAAAAATATGTAAATTATCCAGACTTTTTTCCTCGGAACAATACTTGTTAAATTTACCTCCTTATTGAATAGCGTAGCGTCATCGTAATCAATACAAGCTATTGATAAATCCGGCCATGTTTCCGTATCCTGCCTATTGTTTGCAGCCACAGGTGATTTGGGACTTTTTCCAAGTGTTAGGGAGCCTTGCGAGGATTTTTTCGCTCCAGAAAATTCTGAAAAAAGTACTTCTCAGGTATATTGAGATCGAGATAGGTTTTTAACGAGGGCAACTAAACGAGAAAATTCTGGATACCTTTCGAATAGATTGTTCCACCAATAGATTCGCTGCCGCTATCACTAGAATCGCTTCTACCATTTATTTGAGATTTCTGCGAACCGAGACTTGCTGTCTTTTCTACTCTGGAAGAGTTTTTTTTTCAGTACCTCATATTTTACAAATTTAAATTATTAAATAAAAAGCAGTAGTGGACAAAAATAAAAAATTCCAGCAGCTCATTCGTTATAGGCACATGTGCATTTCATAAAAATATTATTTAACACTTCGCTTGCACTTTGATCCTCAAATTTAAAATTATCATCCGATTTTTTCCTTTCTGTGATTATATGTATTCGTTAAAGCAAATATACACGTCATCATAAATAAAAAATTAGCTAAAAACTTAATAAATAATTTAGCTATAGTCAGGTCTAAGTGAAACTGCACTCACTTCTTTGAAAGTTTGTAAATATCGGACGAAATCGCAGGTTCTGAGGAGAATGTGGAATTCACTCCGTAGACACTTTTAGCACTGTAGGAAGTGGACATATCTGGAAGTTACGATCTTTGATCTTGTGCAGTTCAAGAGTACTAAAAGTTCTGAGAATCACTTGTAACGGGGAAAAAATGTTAAGGATCTAGTTCCTCTAAAATACCCATATTAGGGTATTTTTTGCCTTGTTTTAACATTCATAGCTCTGATCACTACTTTTTTATTGAGAGACTAGATATTATTAGCTCAATTTTTTATTATTCCCGAAAAACATGTTACAGTACGTTAGTGATCTTTTTCTCACCTTGAATTCGTCTTAGAACGACTAAGACCAGTCGTATTGCTTTTCAGGCAACAACGATCAATTTCTATTTTCTATTTGTGGACATTCCATTCGAGCATCACAAATTTTAATTAAGTAACTCATTAGCAATAAGCACTTTTTCACCTAGAATTTTAATTGAGAAGTCAGAGAGAATTTAGATTTTTAATGATCATCAGACTGGAAAAATATTTGTGAATCATTTAAATAAAGGAAAATTATGTGAAAAATTTGAAGCTATCTCCTAAAAAATAGCAGAAAAATCCTGAAATTTGCGCATTAGTTCAAGTGCAGCATCATTCTTTAGCATTATTTACCGAATTGCTAGAATCAATTCAATAAAATGAGCTGGACCCGTCAATAAACTACTATCACTCGCCATTCGTAAACATTAAATAATAAAGGTTACGATACAGTAGTGTTATCATGGATGGAGTAGGATGTGACATTATGAGTCTGGAATTCCTCCAGGTCTTAAAGATTCGAAAAAAAAAGACGAAAACCATCACCGAAATTCGGATACTGTCAAGAATTACGAGGAAATGAGCAGTACAGAAAAAAACGTAGATAGTATCTGAAAAAAAATCAATGGTCCTTCATCGTAGGTAATTTTTATGATTTTAATCCTCACATAACTCACCTCCATGAGTTCTATTTGATGTAAGAAAGATGTATTCAATTGAATTGATGATCCAACAGATTCACATCTTTTGAGGCCAAACTACCCACCTACTACCACTGATTATCCACGGAATCTCAGGATTCATCACGTACGTTATAGAATTTGCCATAACTTTAAGAAATTATCAATCCCTTTCAATCATGCGCATTCACATTTTCAAAAATTATTCAACTCCTTGGGTAGATCAAAAAGGAGAAGAAAATTGTCGTTCTATGATGTCAACAAACAAATATCTTCATATTTTATCAGTAAACATAACAATCATATATAAAAGTAGAATGACTGTGAAATACAATGGAACATGTATGTAGAAGAGATCACACAGAAAAAAATCAATAAACATCTCAAAATGATACAATATTACTACATAAACAACAATAACAGTTCAGCATTAGGAAACATTACATTTCAATATGGCACCGTATTAATTAGCTTCGAGCCTTGCTTATATTTACTTTTTTAGGGGGAGAAAACAAAAATGTGGTGCTGTATGGATATTTGATAAAGTGTGAAGTGTCTGTGCGTGGATACGATAACGTTAAAATTTGTGTATTTCTGTATGTATTTATGTATGTATGTATATCTACAGTAATCACTACAAAAGACATCATTCGCTTCTAGTGTCCAATGTGGTTTATAAATAAACACAAGTGAATCTTTATTAATAAAATTTACATGAGAACAGCACCATATTTGTTGATTGCAAAAGGCACAAATATTCAAGCAGTGGTTATCACATGAGGCATGGTGTCTACTACGCAATTCTGTGGAATATTGCGAGTGTACCGTGCTACGATAAGCGAAATAGAAAAAAAAGGAAAAGATGAACGGAAGGAAACATGAAAAGCATTATTTTTTTACATTACGTTTCTTAACGGAAATGCCTCGCAGGAAATCCCCATATTCATCGAAATCACGTGGATTTGACATAATTTAACCAGTTTGTGGATGTTATATACAGTAATTTGCTGCGGATAACTACTAAAGCCACGAACCGTTTTCCCCTATTGAGCTATTAGCTACAATTTTTCAAATTCAAAAATTAAAAATTTTCCCAAGAGCAGATTCATGGACCTTTGATGGATAGGGTACACTTAGCTCACAAGTGATTGGTTGAAACCGATAGCAATCGCTACGCCCCTCTTCACCAATGGTCCACTGCTACAGCGCGTCACGTCTGTGAATGCGTACTACTACGTTAACATAGAAGCAGCCAAGCTTTAGCCTCACATGTTTACCAAGATGGGCGTGTGACTGGGCTAAAAAAAAAGCGAGACATAAAATTACACCAAGTACACAAATTCCTCCCTGATACGATCTAATGTCAGTAAAAAATGCATTCAAAATATTCTCTGGGAGTGGATTGTGTTCTCAGTGCATGTTTCTAAACTGCCAGTTAAAATAGATCACTATAGACACAAGAAGCGAAAAGATGCCTCTACGATAAATATCAAAGTGAGTGCAGTGGTGAGGCTCTACTGGCTGTCACACAAAAGCGTAAGCAAATATACAACTATACAAAAATCGAAAAAAAAGTACTAATGACACCCATAAACATGCACTAAGAGCTGGAATTAAATGAAATATCAGTGATGTTAGAAGTCTGTCCACAACAATCCCGTTTCTGTTCGTCGAGAAACTGGCAACGTTTCTTCGGAGCTTTTCGGAGACTCATCGATGAATGGAGTTTGATCGTCCTTTTGTCCAACACTCGTCGAAGTCTCTTCGGTTGGCGTGGTCTTCACCACAGACGTCATAATGACGGAGGTCTTAAGTTCGGCCACATGCTCAGACACTCCCTTCGGCTTCGGAGGAGGTGGTGGTGGAGGTGGCTTGACGACCGCACTTTCTTGAGGTGGCTTGACGACAGTCTCCTGAGGTGGTTTCACAACAGTTTCCGGAGGCGGCGGAAGCGAATCGCTCCCTTCCGAATCCTCTTTTTGCTCTTTTTCCGCTGTGACAACGTTCACTCCGAGTATTCCTTCAAGCTTCTCCATTTCGTCATGAAGGCTTCTCGACTCCGATACACTGTCGTCATTGGCGTCGTCATGAAGACAACTGATAAACGGTGTGCTTCCGCTGACCGTTGGAGAGCACGGGCTTGGTGGAAGATCGAATCGAACAGGTTGTGTTTGCCTCCTCACATCGCCTCGTTTTCCCCGCTTCTCAGGCCTTTCATGACTTTGTGATCTATGCCTTAGAACATAGTCAAGCACATTTCCTTCCGGTGTTGTTGGTGAAATAGAATGATCCTGTGAGGAGAAATTCCTAGGTGATGGTAGTCGTTTTCGTGGAACAAGATCTAGTGATTTCCTTCTCTTGAACTGATCAGGACTTCTCGAGAGTTTCCTCAACGATCCGGTGTCAAATTCTTTTGGCCGATCTTTGAACGTATTGAAAGACAACGATTCTGCGCTATCCACCTTCCTTAGGGTCAATGTGTAAGGAATTTCGCTGTTGAAAAGATGACATTTTTCAACATTCGGGCTGTCCTCACTTTTCACTGAGATCAATTTTGGACGAGTCGGCGGCGCCTTGGTTTTCACTTCTGGTTCTGCTTCTGCTACTGGTTTCTGTTTCTCTTTCGTCGTCGTCATCGTCGTGGTCGTCGTAGGTGGAGTTTGTTCCGTCATAAGCACAACAGGATGATCCTCAGGCGTTGTGTGATGAGGAACAGCGTGTTGTGGGATGACCGCTTTCGTTGGTTTTGGTAGAACGGCTGGTTTTGGACCACGCTCTTTTACTCCATGCGGTGTAATCACCATCGTTTCTTTGCTGATCACTTTTCCAGGCAGCGGACCTCTTGCCCCGTAAATAGGCTGCGCTTCAGCTGTTTTACTTACGCCTGTTACAGGTTGAGGGGTCGACTGTTTTTGTTGTTGTTGTTGTTGTTGTTTTTGATGTGCCGCTACTGCTGCTGCTGCTGTCATACTGGTAGATGCAACCGAATCTGGTATTATTTTCACGGAAGAATATTCACCTTCATGTGTAGATATAACCTTAGGTTTTAATAATAACGCTCCAGTTGACGTGTATATTGGCCCAGTACTTCTTCTAACGGTTATATCCACATTAGGACCGTCGATTTCGATAGGAACAAAGCTCGTCGAATTAAATGGATACTCTTTAAGACCACGACGTCGACCAGTGGACGTAGAAGCAACTGAATTACTAGCCGAATCCTCCTCATCCGTTGAATGAGGTGTTGACTTCGAATGTGAAATTACACGCTTCACAACGACGTTACCAACACGTTTCGTTGCAAAATTAGCACTACGCACTTGTCTGGATGGTACACCTACATCAGATTTAGTTGATCGTTCATGATCGGATAGCCTATACGAGTCTTCACTAAGATTATCGTAATCAGGACGTATATTATTAAAATTATCACCAGATAATGATTTAGGAGGCTCGGCACTCTCGATTTCTAACTCTCTACAAACAACTTGTATATCATCGCTAAGCACATTCGGCAATGAAATCGATACGTTCTCCTTTTCAGGTTTATCATTCTGTTCCTTAGGGATTTTAGGTTTTGGACGATGTTTCTGATGTTCAGCGCACTCTTTCGAATGTCGATGTCCACGCGCATCTAAGGTACCTGCGTTATCGTGTGATTGTGATTGATTCGGGAGATGAGACATTGAGGCATGTGAGCCTCCGTTCTTCTTCCGTTCCGATACCATCGAGTATAATGCGAACGGAGGAGGGCATCGAGGTGAAGCAGCCGAACGCAGAGGTCTGGAAATGAAATCGGGATCAGAAAAAAAAATTCATCGGACATTCACTTCTGAAAACGTTGTGGATTTTGAAAATTTTTTTGCGATCCTTGATGCAATGAGAGCTATAGCTTTCTATAGCACATCATAGATAAACGATACCGTTCCAGTACCAACGGGTAAAGTGTTTCTGGGTGATCAATTTTGAAAAAAAAAAGATTCAATTCAAAAAATTTTCGACACGCTGCTTGCTACGTAAAGGTCTGCACCAGGTTCTACTGACAATAAATCGATCTCCGATTTTTTTTCAATATTATGACCCAGACGA
Organism: Necator americanus; assembly: GCF_031761385.1. Lineage (NCBI taxonomy): Eukaryota > Metazoa > Nematoda > Chromadorea > Rhabditida > Ancylostomatidae > Necator > Necator americanus. The sequence goes on from NC_087376.1 coordinate 33,186,961, forward strand.
TACTTTCTTATGTTTCTTTTTTTTCTGTGCTATACGTACACGGATCATAAATCGTACTTGAATGAATGAACAAATAAAAAATCGTGAATAATTCGAAGTGGTTCACTACAGGAATGAATTATTATAGAATAAAATAGAAATTATTTTAATTTAATTATATTTAAAAATTACAGAATAGAAATGAATTACATACGTCAACTAGTGTGAATTGTTGGGAAAAAAATTCTCACCAAGTCAGCCCAACCAACCAGAATTTATTCAGGATAAATGATCCACATACTTGTTACTTTTACAGTAAGCCTTTTCCTAGAAAATATACTCAAAATTTCCCATTATACGCCATATCCCTCGCTAGCAACCAAAAATCTCGTCAGTGGAGATTAAAAAAGAAGCTGCAACGGTTCCAACAAATTCTTTCTCCACACTATAAACAACGTATTTCAGGAATTCGGAGATTTTTCCCGTGATTTATAGTTTCACTGAAGAACTGCAGAACGTATACTTAGGAACATCCATCGTTTGACCTGGCTATGGTGTCCTAACGCCGCTATTCTTTTTCTTAATGGTCCGATTTACATCTCCCGAAGGAACCATAAATATCATCGTTTCCATGACGTTAAGGAAGCTATGCGACAATGTTGAACGTTATACTGACACTTTGACTCGCATCGTCCTACAGGGATCAGAAAAAACTGCCCGAACAAATTATAGAAGCAACGGAAAAAATCAAAAGGCGGCCAGCAATGCAAAATTGGAGGATGTTGCTCTTTTCAGAACCAAGAGAGTGGAAATAAACTGCTTAAATCTCGTATTCTATAACTATTCCTAGAGTAGATCATCTGTTTGGATTATAAACGAATATTTCTCGATTCGTAACCGAAGTCCACAGAATATTGTGGGAATAATAAAGAGAAGCTTTTGATCTCTATTATCCGAAGAGACTCCATACTATTTCCTCTCCTTAAAAATAGAAAACAGTGACACTGTTGGACTTTAAGAAAAAAAAACTGTTTTGTCCAGAAAAGCACAAGATAAGTGATAATTTCGAAGGGGGGAGAGAAAGAGAAATGTTCTGCTACCAAAGAACGCTCCAACATTGAGTGATTAACGAATTTTTGCAGCGGCAAACTACTGGTTTACGAGCGAAGAAAAAGGTCCCCATAAAAAAGGTCATTTTGTAGTTGTCTAATTGACAGCACATCTTACGGCATCAGTTGTTTGCGCTTACCAACGAAATTTACAGCAGTACTTTTACAACACTGATTTTTCATCCATCATTCTGCGGAGAAACATATTGTTCAAAGACAAACAGGATAGAAGAAAATATGTTCCAGCAGGTCACATAGATCCAGATATTGAGAATTTATTATTTCAGCAAAATCTACTAGACAAAAGGGGCGAAAAAAAAAAGAATCGTAGGGATATTTCCCTCAAAAAATAATGTGATTTCTCAAAGGTCGTTAAAGAAAATGACTCCTATGTCCTAAAATTCCAAACCTAAATTTTTCTTCTAAAATGGCGCAAGGAGAAAGGAATAAGAAAATCAGGCAAAACTTATGTATACATCGATTACAGTACTTTTTATGCTGAAAGTAGAAAAATTTTCATACCTTGTAAAAGGTTCCCTTCGCTTATGATGTTCACGGACATAATCGATCAATTGCTTTTGCGTTCGTCCATGATATCTTAACAATATGCTCAGGAAAAAAAATCATACTTGGAAAGAAAAAAAAAAACAACTAAAAATCAAAAATCCAGGAGAAAAAAATCGACCAAGATCTTGGAAAAATAGAAATGAAAAAGCAATTCAGGATTTTCATTTCATTTCATCAAGGATGTTAATGTTAAATTCTTTCAATAGAAATGAGACTTTTGCTAAAAAGTTACTCACGGTATGCACCTGTAAAATTAACTTAAATCAATATTTCAGGAACAGCTGCCCTATAAATAGTCATTCTATGGATTTGAACAATATCATGCTACATAGCCCAACTTTTGGTTTCATACTCTTGAATATTAATATATTTCACTATTTAAACGTAAATTTCACTAATTATTGGTGAAAACCAGTGTGACCTACTTAGTAGTTCACTTCATTGTACATGTAATCAACTGATACTACTTATAACATACTCATATTAAAGTCAAACACACTACATTTTTTAACATAGCAATATTGATTTATCGGGTACTCTCAAAAAAAAATCCAGGAAGATTCAGCAGAATTCAGCGATGGCTGAGTTAATGTAATTTTTATTTGGCAATGGGTGGAGACCAACTGCGCATGGTGCGTTAGGCGGTGTGTGCCAGGACAATATCCACAATTTACGAAATTTGTGGCTATATTTGAGAACATCATTTTAAAAAAATAATTAGATTGCATAGTTATTTGAATGGTAAACATAAGAATTCACAACACGTGTTCTGGAAATTCTATTCATCGCAGTATCCATGAAACAGGGCAATAAAACTTCCCACCACTATTCATATATGAGAAATTTCATCAAAAATAAGTAAAATTATGATTTTCTGAGCACAATCTACGATTACGTCACTAATTATCATTTCGCATTTTCTCCAGACCAAAAAAAAAAATGTTTCTTTTTTATTGAATTTGAGCAGCTACATACTTTCACTAAAAAGTATGGATTACCTGAATGAGGATCCTTTACTGAATAAGCGATTATCCTTTCTTGTACTGTCGGCTGCCGAACAACGAAAGAATGCATGATGTTCAACGCATTTCTTCCAGAAAGACTTGCACTCATTCCGTGAATCAAAAACAAATTGTATCGTCTCCTTATAGTACTGCTGAAATCATTAAAAACCTAATTTTTTCCTACACTGTTGTTATGCAATCCATTCAGGACTCACATAGCTGTCAGGATGAAGCTTGACTAGCAATTTCTTGCGTTTAAAGCTAAGCTTCCGAATTTTTGCCCATGAAAATGTGGATACACATTGTAGTTGATGATATACTTTAATGCCAAGATGTAGTACAGCTAATCGAGCATCGGTGCCTTCAATATCCTGGAAAACATGTCCGTCAGTAAGCGACAAAATCCTGCAAACTTCACAGAAAACATTCTATAGGGATGAGATTTCATTTTCTTTCATTCTCTCCTGGGATTTATAGAACGAAGAATGTTCAAAAGTACAAATAACAGAATAATATTGAAAGAGACCAAAGGCACTTCTAAATGATGGAGAAATAATTGTGCAGCGTAGGAAAACACCAGAAAGAAAAATGAAAAAAAAAAGAAACGGGAGGGGATGCGGGTGGCGCAGGCGCGCCCGCCCGGTGGTCTCAAATTCCCGCCAATCTAACGAGATCAAGACCGTATGTCGATTTTGTCAATTATCCGTAATTGTACCGTAATTGAGAAGAATTCTGCTTCAACAGAAAATAAAAGTTTAACTTGTGCTTCTACTAGCTATCAACATATATTCAAATTTTCACTTCCTCATGTTTTTACGCTCGGAATAGATGGGAATAGATCCAGAACGAATAAAAGATCTTCATATGCTCTATAGGAATAAATCATGTAATACATGATATGATTAGAAATTGTAAAAAGTTTCTGGATAAGTGACGGAGATTATTTATGTAGAATAAAGTAAAATCAAATAGAGAATGAAAGGAGAAGAGTGTGGAACTTCGAGGATCAGGCACAGAAAACAATTTCTAGCCGCGACGTACTGCCGCCGATGATCTACCGTATAATCACAAAAATAAAGTCTCAAATAATGCTCAAAGTCTCTCCCGGGTTCGAAATAAATATTACACTGTAATTTATTTAAAGGGATCCACTATTTTTGACTCAAAATTTCTCTAAAGAATTTGAGAAATTAATATAATTGGGGAAAAATATGACGACGAACACACGAGGAACGCAAAAAAAAAAGAAATTACTCTTCTTACTAAACAGAAGTTCAAGTGAAGACGATCAAAAAAAAAACCATGTTAAGAGGGGCTGATAAGAAGGCGATGGATGTGTAACAATGAATATGACATCACGAGGAAAAGGATCAAAAATCCATCGGGAAATAAAAAGAAGGCTTAAGACGTTGCATTCGAAATGACTTATTTAGCTAAAGTGAAGCGGAAAAATGAAAAGAAGAAAATTAGACGAGGAACGCTTCTAACGGGGGTTTTTTTCCCGGAAAAAGAACTAGATACATTTATGATCCGAGTACGCTGTGCATCGAGTTCAGATGAGTTATTGGCTATGTATAAGCAAATATTATTTTTCATACTCGACAAAAGAATTATTGAAGCTAATTTTTTTCTTCTCGAAAAAAAATGAACACCTCAACAAAAAACGTTCTTTTAGAAAATCCAGGAGATGAAAGATTTCTTACCTTTGCCGGATGAAGTTTAATACCATAGAAATCGCATCGTCGTGCAACTTCAAGCATTGCAAAGTCACTTTCACCAGGGCTCATACCACTAAAATGATGTTATTTTATGAGATTCCCGGATGGATATTCTCCGAAAGCCCCTCGTTTCGGATCAATGACTAAAAGTTTCTGTCAAATCAATGAATAAGATGTTCTTTCGCTGGAAGTGACAGCCATCATGTTGCAGCAACGTTTTTCATTCACTTAGGAGACTTTCATGTAGTCATCACACGACATCATTTGACAACGTAATGCTTACGAAAATCAATACGTGAACAACTGCTGCTATGACGAATGAGATGTCATAGATTTTTTGGTTCCGGCCTGGATCCCGGCAGAAATGATATTCCGGTGTCTCTCATACGAAAGAAAAATTCAAGGCAACGTTGATTCTTTGACCAAATGAAAAAGAGAAACAAGTTGTGATAAGAAATATAAAGTTTAAAGGAATGAAAAAAAAACGTACGATAAGTAAATTCCCTTCAAAATTCCGGAAACAGACTAAAGAACTACCAGCAGGCAAGAGAAGAAGGATAATTTATTAATCCAAGAACAACTTAGTATTTTTTATCTTCTATTTTTCTATTTTTTATTCTCCTATTTCTATTTTCTATTTTCCTATGCTTCACCCCATTGAGAGGTCTGAGTCTTTCAGGATGAACCCAGCACTTTCGCACCCAACACTAAGTTTTCTTCTATTACATTTTTCCTCTGCTGTCACAGCCTTATCCTCATCAAGTACTATATCCAAGAAATTACAAGTAATTCCCACGTGAAGGATTTTGGTTGAATTTGTATATATCATACATATTGTATATATTACGGTGTAATTGTGTAAAGTACATGTATTAAAGAAAAAATCAGCTGTTCTAAACATGTTATTCATTCAGCAAATCGTTACATTTTTTTTTTAATATAAACTACATTTATTCCTGTAATGACGTCACATTCAACGAGTTGTTTATTGCAAAAATAAACAGAGAACATTGTGATTCCACTAGAAAATTCAAAGCTGTAGAAGTTTTATGTTAACGCTGTTCCAAAAAAAAAGGAGAAATCCATGCAAACTTACTTTAATAATTTGAATAAATAAATAATAAACTAATCATTTAATTTCTACATGTTCCCTAAAAATTTTCAAAATTAGAGAGATCGACATAAAAATAAGGTATGTCATGTCCTTCCGCAAGACATAATAGGCTGAAACATTCTCCCAGTTTTCTGAATCCACCAAATATCTAGCAAAAAAATGATGTCATACCCAGTGCTCATATCATTGTTTTTTTTCATTCATGGAATAATATCTTCAGCAAACAAGCTGGTGGGGTTTAGTCCTCAGGGAACGTGAGTGCAACTTTCAGGAAATTGAACAACACCAGATTCACCGATAAATGTAATTAATTGTTCACTATCGTGCGATTGAGAAAAAATGACTTTGCTGCTATGGAAGTGTTATCACGTTTCAAACAAACTCCACTTCTCGAGTATTCCATAAAAATGGCGGATCTATTCAGGCATGAGAATGCGACAAACAAATGGTGAAGGTTGAGCAACAGAATTCCATGAAACTCACATTAAATTCCTATGATTTTCCATAACTTTTTGTTGGAATTCAATCGTTTGATGGGGAATAAATCGTGAATGAGACAAATATGTTGCGTCAGGATAATCTTCAGCCGAGAAATCACCGCATTCAGACTAAATATTGCAATCATAGTATACTTTAAAAAATAAAACTCTATATGAGGATAATTCTCCCAACCTGGACAAGATAAGCTGCTAATAGCGCAGCCGTTGTTTCAGCACAATGTAGCTCTCCAACTGATAAATCCCTACGGATTTGAAGAGTGAGAAGGTACCTTAAGATATCCAGATATTTGTCCTAGATCCTGAAATCCTTTCCGAAAACGGCAGAAAAATTTTAGAAGACTATACGAAGAAGTAGGGGAAAAACGCTTGAGAGTTGTTCCAAAGAAGAATATCGTTTTTCAACTTTTTACCACTTTTTCTCTTGGTCAAAGTAAACACAGAAGAAGAGATATAAAATACGATAGTTTCTAGAAGATATTAATTTCACAAGAATCATGGAAGTGTTGGATATTTGTTAAGGATAGGATAGAATTAAGGACAGGATTACTTAAGAATTGTACTATAGGTGACAAATTTCGCAAAGGAAATGTGCTCGAAAAAGTGCTCGAAACCTTCTTAGAATTGTTAATAAGTCAGTCACAAACACTAAACTTTCGCAAAACCTTGCATTTTCCTCAAATTACTCCTTTTAAGACCGTTTAGACATAGAGCGATTCGTACTGAGGCAAATCCACAGAGTATTATTGCAGTAAAATGAAGCAGAAAGTATGAAAAGTGACCTACCGTGTATATTCCTCTTCTAGATCTATAGGATTTGGTGTGTAAAATTTTACAATGAAATAAAATTTTGCATCACTACTATGCGAGCTGATTTGACGTAGAATTGGCTTATCAGCATCGAGCCAGCACTGAAAATAGAAGTAGTTATGGATTATCCCATTTAAAACATGAAAAACTGTCAAAAGTACAAGTCCCATGCAGTTCTTTTTTTCTGCTATGATCACAATAAATTTATAGAGATAATAAAATCATGGATTGTTTCGCTGCAAAACTATCCGAATAACAAATAGAAGGCTTTCTCTAAATAATGACATTGGCTTACGCTCACTAATACTCCCACTAATAATCACATTCCGGTAAAAATATCAATAAAAAAAATGTGTTACTCGGATTTAATTGTCAAGCAGATCTCTAATCACACTAGCATAAAAAAATTTAAAGCCCGTTGTAATGTATTTGCACGAAAAATTCAATTGTTCACCATTCCAAAATAATTTTTTGAGCATTTGTTTGCTCACTTACTTCACTTTGTTATTTGTTTACTGTCTTACTGTTATTTGTTTATTCACATTCGATCACAACTTCTAATATTTCTTTCTGCAAAAAAAAGACGTTATGAATTTTTAATATCATGTTATAAATTTAAACGGACATTATAGAGAATATTCGAAAAAAAATATGAAATTTACGACGCAGTGTCTGAAATATTGCTACTAGCGCAGTAATATGTATATACCACGCTACCGCGGCACCTATTTCTAAGATAAAAAGCATAGAAAGAAATTTTCCTATTGTTGTAAAGAAAACTTTTTCTCTATGAGAACGATTCAGATTATCCCGTAAATATTTTTCTACATTTCGTAAGAACCACCTCATCACTTAATATGCAACTTGTTTATTATAATAAAATTTTTACACACTCTCTATTTATTTCATGAAGCAACTTGTTTTTTTTTTCTTACATATAACTTCCCCACAATGGAGAATCTTATTGTTGAACCTTAATGAATCAAACATACTACATGAGTCGAAAAGATCTGGATTCATTCCAGAAATTCAAATATTTAATTTTTTTCCCAATAAGACTGCAACACGTCAAAAAATCTTCCTACTCGTACCATTTTCTGTTTTGTTTTGGTTGATCAATACTGCAAAACGTCCCACAAAGTGAGCGCTATTTTTAGAGAGAACAATTAGCAGGATAAAAGCTTCTCGGAAACGAGTTCCATATAAAAGTGCTGCTACTAAGAATGGAAGAAAAATGAATAATGGGAAGCACTTCATAGGCTCGCTTTCCAAGTGATTCACCGAAATCCTTTCCAAGAAGTGTGAAGGGGTTTTTCCCAGACTTGCAACCCGCAACATCTCGCAAAAATCCAGGAAACGCTAAGAAGTTGCACGTGCAAAGCAGAGCTCTCCAGCATTTCATCAGTACACGGCAAAAACCTCAAAAGAACATCAATTTCCGCCGCTGCCCCCGAGCATTCCTTGTCAACGCAGATTTTAGTCAAAGCGCAAGTCGCCTTCTGTTCGCAAGCCTCCGTGTAGTCATTGTTCATATAAACATTTCCGACGATGTGCGAATGAGGAACGAATATTACACGTTTCGCACCCACTCAACTCTAAACATCTAGCGATAGAATCGAATCTCAGCCGTACTTACATGACATCCAGCATTATCGATGTATTCGAGGCCGAAATAGTCATTTTCGAGGAGATTCAAATGTCTGGCCACCTCATCCAATAATGTTTGTCCAATGGCTTTGTGCTGAAAATGTGAGCAGTGAAGCGATTCGGCGACAATCATCCGGAATTATTCATCATTTCAACGATATCAAAATATCCACAGTGTGCCCGGTCAACTGGCCGCTTTCGTGTCTAGTAGTAGTGTTCGCCTGGACAGCGCTATAGTAAATTGATATCCGAGTGAAGACTGATCAGCCAGCGTATAAACAGCTTTTGCTGTCGGCCGCCAATTGATCGTCAAAAGCACGGTGTGTTCTCATCAAAAAATGTGGACGAATCATCAGTTTTAAGGATATCAAGGATACGATGATAGCTCAATGAATTGAAAATGGAATTCGTAGTCGAAACGTACTCCGAGGTGAAAGACAGCCACGCTATCGTCAAGCATTCGTACTTTTATGCAAACCAAACGTCCGCATTTTGCATCCATTCCTGGAGGTGGTGGACCTCCAACACCAAGCGGAATACCCGACATTTCCGCCCTGAAAGTGAATTCGAAAATAATGCATCGGTGAAGTAGTTTCGGGAGAAGGATACTGTAAACTATTTAGTGTACATAAATATTACCTGTAAGGTGCTTAGAAAAGCCTTTAAAGGCTTTTATTTATAAAATGTTGAGACGTCGAGGCGCTTCTTTTAATCTACAAATACGAATGGTTCTACATAAATTACTCGGAAGGAAGCGAAACATTATTGCTCAGGATCAACACTACACTAGTTGTTAGAGGAGCTGTGGGAAATTAGGATCCGGAATATAGCATCCAGGAACTAATGACCTTACACAAAAACTAGTTCTTTCACTCAAGTAAAACTCAGTATTCACTTAGTATTATGCCGAAATAAGTAGTGCTTGTTCTGAGAAAAAAAATATCAAAAAAAGGTTTGAAACCAATTCAGTAAAGCTTGAATTTACCCAAGGTGATAAAACATGAGAAAAGGCTGAGAGTTTGATGGGGGAATGTTGAGAGGCGCAATAGAGGGAGAGCGAGGGAAGTGAGAGGGAACAATTGGCAAAGTCCGCTGCAGCCGCCCACATGCCAGATGGCCAAAACATAGCTGAGACTATAAATTTCTAGTGAAATGAGCTACTATTGCATTTTAGGAGAGAAAACATTGGACGAGATAAGATTTAAAACGGATATAAAGTCATAGAACTTTGCAAAATAGATGTGTGATGACTGGAAAGTGTAGCGATTTCTTTCATAGGTACAATAAATCCCTTAACTCTCGAATAAGTCAGGGAATTTAGACTTGAATTGAATACAAGAGTGCTCTTTAGGATTTCTTTCAACTGAACAGCATGCCACGCTAGCGGAGGGCATTTAAAGCCGAGGCAACAACATTATCGAGAGCACGTTTTCATAAATTCTGCCGATGTACAGCCGATAGGAAGATGAAGCCGAGCTGTTCACACACACACACACACAGAACTATAGATTCGAGAAGAAAAAAACGACGTTTTTGATAGTTTCAAAACAGTCTGGAAAAACAAGGATCTCACCGAGCATGTGCGTAGTCGAGCCTCACCATTGCTGAACTGTATACATCATACTGAAATAGAATGTGTTCTGATTGAAAAATAGTACGACATCCAGTCCGTACAAAAACGGATAGATACGCAGCTGAAGTGATAAACATAGATATGGATGTAATTTTTGCAAAATCATCTCATAAGGACTGAATAATTACGAAACAGGGAATTTCCATGAGATTTTCAGGAACAAGTACTAGTGTATGAAATTACTCTACCTCTGCTGGAAGCGCATATCGCTAGAAAAGCGAATCATGTCTGTCCCGTCGGAACACCACGCTAACACATTCTCTTCGTGTCGGCTATTTTCTCGCCGCCGCGAATACGTGACACTACGCTGACGACGATGGCGGCCCGACGACGGCGGCGGCAGCGACAGCGGCCAGCTGAAGGACTGCCGCATCCGAGTCCGGCGCACATGTGCAGCCAGGATAGCACGCTTAACACACATACACACACACACACGCACACGGACGGATGGACGGACGGAATGGGCGGCGAACACCCAATTAGGGCACCTGCGGCATCGATCCTTCTTCATGAACTCCCTATGAATCCGTTATTTGCCATATCGTCATACGTTACACGCAAATACTGTTAACAGGAGATTTCGTCCAGCCACTCGATTTTTTTCGCAACAAAACTTTTTTTGGATTTTTTTCGAAGAAACCAAGGCAACAAATCTATTCAGTCACCTTTGATATAAGATAAGACTGAAACTTCGTCTGCCTCTATCTCAAATCCTAAATGTTTGCTTAGCAATCTCTCTACGACCCTGACATCGTATAAATTTTAACGAAAAAATCAATAACTCATTCATCGGCATATGCAAATATATAGCTAATGATGATCAAATAACGCTTGTAATTCACTCCTCCTTGCTGGTGCACTTCCATCGGATACGCTGACAAATGCTGATGTGGCACCGATGATTTGAGGAAAATCGGACTCATCCTGGCGCCCAATTGGTGGCTATCCTCACAAATTTAGCATCTAAGTGCAAATATGTTGGTTCATTCCTTAATGTACTGTTTAATTCTTTGCTTCTTTGCAACACCTTACTGCCTTTTCGAGTGAAAAAAGAAACAACTTTACAAAAAAAAATAAATTCTGGCAACGAGTTTACATGTCCTCAGAGTTCTGGAAATAAAATTTGCAAAAAAGCCCTTGGGATGTACTTGATTTGGAAAATTTAGAGAAAATAGGGTAAACAGGCTAAAAAATTCAAAAAAAACAACGTCATCAGATACAAAATAGACGAATATTTTAATTGGGTAGAGACTGAGCACAGTCTCAGGAAAGTGTTCAGATCCGAACAATCACATCTTTATAGGGGACATTGAGGTAAATATCAAATAAGTTGGAGGAATATGGATACAAAGAATAAGTTGAAAGAATATAGGGTACAGAAAATCGAGCTTTCCATGACTATTTCTGTATTCTTATTCATTTAGTGACTCACATACTCCATTAATTCCTTTTTTTCAGAGAAGCTAAACTGACTTGTTCATATTAAGTGCAAATAATTCATCTGTAGCTTGCATCTTTGATTACTTGCACAAAAAGCACCCAGATATGTCTAATAGATAAACTTAAAGCAAAAAAAAAAACATAAAAATTAAATTTTATCACCACTAAATTAAAATTTTAGAAAGAAAAAGCTTTAAAGTTGTCGACTCTTCTTTAGTAATTTAGAAATGTAGAGTCACTTGAATGTGATATTGCATGGGCATTCAATACTTATTCTTTTTGCCTGAGCTAATAAAAATAAAACAAAGCCGGCTAAAAAGAATTCGAATAAATCCCTACCGTTAAAAGATTATCCATAAGCTCAACTAAAGTAGAAATTAATCCCGCATATTCTATTGGAAATATAATGGGATAACATAAAAACGACAGTGAAACTAGCGCAACCTATAAGTCTTGCTCCAAAAAGTTTAATGTGATTTCTGTGTGAGTCTTTAACCACATAGTGTAGGAAAATTTTCATTTTTTTTTGAGACCCATTTTAGCAGATATTTCCATATATACATCTCTGTCAAGTTCTTCTCACATCATTTTCACGTCTTCCAACATTAAATATCAGGCTAGGTGCTAACAGCTCTCATCCAGATGGGATCCCTCATAAACGTACTTGAGATTAATTGGTTCCAACCAACTAGTTATGTGATTCAATGGTTTCATAGTCAGTACTATACTCATCGAATTCCGATGTTTTTGAGTGCAGGAAAAAGCAACGATAGAACTGAAATAAAGGAGCTTTTCCGGAGCCCTGGCTGCGCTTTACAAACGGGTTTTGAGGATCAAGAACGATACCAGTGTCATGATTTTTCTTCTAGGAACTTTTCAAGGATAATTAAGGTTAGTGTTAATATGTGAATGCTAAGGAACTTTCTTGATGACATTCGTACTTATCTATACCCAATGTTGATGTTCAGATTACTATGGAACATCATCTTCCAGAAAAAAGAAGAAAATAAAACAAATTTAATTGCGCATAATTAAATAAATGGAAGAAATAGTTCCACGCAAATTTGAAAAACAAACTGAATATTGATTATAAATTTGTACTCCTGTAAAAAAAGTTAAGGTGCAGCAACACTAATAGGCCGGAATTTCTGCGCATAATCAAATAAATAATTGATGAAAGATTAAGAAACGAAATACAAATCAAAAGCGGAAAATGTCAATACTAAAACTAAAGACGTCTCCAATAAGATGTGGAAATGATACGTTCGGATCGCGTCCAGATCCAACTTCATAAACTTATTTTTCTCTATACTATCCACAAAAAAGTGCGCCTGAGGCAGTTGTGCCGACTAGTCTCAGGACGAGAGTATTCAGAGAACCCAGCCAGCAAAATTCGTAAAGTAGTAGTATGAGTCTTTTCGGAAGAAAATGTACTATTGTTTGGTTCAATTTATGAATCGCTACACCTCTGAGAAATACATTTTAAGGCAGAAGGAATCCTCAGCTGAGTCTCGTCCAAATTTTCCTCAAAAGAAAGCGAAAAGTAGGATCAGATCAGCTAATTATGTTACTCATTTCAATCAACACTTGTCTAGAGATAAATTAACCAGCAATTTCAGAGAAATTTGTCAATTTAGCAGAAGAAAATCTTGAAAATGCTTAATAATCAAGGCAAGATGAATAAATGCTGTCTAAGGACCAAAAGTAACGTGTGGTCTGCAGGGGGTAATCTACTTAAAGAGAATCGATGAAGGAGAGAGGTCCAAGCGCCCGCTTTTGAATTTCCTTCGTTCGGGTGGGCATAGCGGTCCAAACATGAGAGAAACTGCACTATAAATGATGGCACTCAAAGAAAAACTTGGTTCTAGGCGGAAATTTTGGGATTTCTAACTCACAAAAGAGGATGAATATGTGGAAATTTGATAGGCTCTTGAGCATTCAATGAAGTAAAATTATTGAATCGTGTTAAGAAATATTTTTCTGGTGAGTAGTCCTTGGGAATCGAATGCAACGGATAAGTTGTTACTTCATAAATAACAAAAATGATGCGTTAACTATTTCCAACTGCGTAACTGGAAGATTATAATGCACCTAAAGTAAATAGTACAAGATGGAACAAAGCACCGGAACAAACGTAAATTCAGAGAGAAAAAACAAAGAAGATATCGAATTACAAGGATTTTGTATAGCTCTATTCTTAGCTTTTTCTCACATACTTTCAATCCCAATCCCAATTGTTGCAAACTCTACAATTACTGAAAACTTGCAAAGAATTCTTTTAGAATCAGAGTTCTCAATTTCACGAGCTCATTTTATGGCAAGGAGGAGCCCCGAAAATAGTTATGCAAGTGATTCTATAGACTAGTAAAAGTATGAAATTATCAGAAAAGTTGTTCGGAAATTGCAACTCCTACAGTAAGAAATATTTGTTATAATGGAACCGAACCATTTCTACATCTACAGTGAAAAAAATTGCACTAAATATAGAACAATGGAACGGATTTTCTGGAAGAGCACGCTTGAGTGAAGCTGCCAAATTCATGTTCTCCATTCAAAACTCCTTTATAACTATGAAAAAATGAAGCATAAAAGCACTTTATGAATAGATTGCACGATTTCTATTCAAAAGTGATGTTTCCATTCGAAATTTGTCCTCGAAACACTACAAAATAAAAGTTTATATTAAATTAATGAGGAATTAAAAACATATGTAAAATCCCAAGGCTTTCTATGTTCCTTATCCTTAATTATATCACCTCGTATTACTTGATTTTCAAGCTGGATTCCCTCCAATTAATTTCAACGACATGCCAGATGCTGTTGAAGTTCCTCAAGAGAGCGGTTCTGCAAAACAAAGACATATGTTCGTAGTTTCAAGAAGAAAACCGCATGGAAAAATGCAAAGTAATTTTTCACGGGAAAAACTACAAGAGCTATTCCAGAACTACGAACTTGTATGTGCCGTAGTAATGTAGATACTCCATAACTGAACGTAGTAAATACAAAAAAAAAGCAAGCAATTCATAATCCACTTTCATTTTTAACATGAAGCCGGAAAATCAGTCAATATTAATGCGATATCCTTATCGCTACAAATATTTTACATTTTACGAATTCCGAAGCAGGATCACTCCATCAATAATTGGGATGAAGAAAATGTACTACTGTAATAAACCGTAGAAAAAAATGCTGGGAAGAATAATGTAGAAACTGCGTGGGGTGGAAGCGAAGAAAGAAAAATCCCAATTCTTCCTGACTTTTTGCAAATCTAAGTATTTTATCACTATCATTATCACCATCAGTTTTCATGGAATTACTGATCATGTGACAGTACTCCGCTAATTTCGTCTCGAGAAAAAAAAACGAGAGTTGTTGTCTCCACTCAGTAAATTTTCTTCTTCGAAAAACTCAATTCACAGCGGAATATGCTTCAAAACTGTGTAGAGCTTTATTTTTTTCTACTCCAGACCTATTATTCTATGAACATGTCAGCTATTTTTACTGAATACATGGTACTAATTGAAACTACTGCTAATCATTAATAAGTCGCACATATCCACAAATAAAATTATATGTTTACGCCCATTTTGTACAGCGCATAATCCATAAAACACAGAAATAGAATTTTCATCAACATTTAACCAGGAATTCTACGAGAACCAGAAGACCAAGTGTTTGAAATAAGATTAAATATATTGGTAGTGAGCATCTCGAGAAGAAAACTAGATTTGCGGAGCAGCTGGGACCTAAATAATTATGTTGCCTGCAGTAGCGGCTGCATCCATAATTGTGATTGAAATTATTCCTGAGGAATAAGTCATCAATCAAATAAAATTCCATTAAAATATCAAATTTTTTTCTCAGATTTTTTTCTTTGAATTCGTTGGTTCCGCTTACTCGCCGATTCAAACGCGGATATTTGGGTCACTAGGAGGACACAGTGGCCGATTAGTGGAGAAGACTAAGCTCGATAGGAAGTCCGCAAGAGCGACCACCCACGTCGTCCACCAAAGCATTTCTCTTGATCTTTCTTTAGGCATCAAAAATTACAGTGATGGACTTGTTCGTCCTCGTCATTAGATTGCTCCACGGAGATAAGTATTTTCCTTCATCGACATCCATACAATTTTGGGATTGGTATAGCTTATATGGTAAGTGAAGGCAATCTACAACCAGCGCCAAAACTTGTAGCTTAGTACAGCCGTTAGGAAAAAAACAGATTTTTTTTTCAAATTTTCCAGAACCTCAAAGTTCGCCGTCCAAAAAGTCCTCTTCCTTTCACTTTTCCTCGATTTCTTAAAGAAATTCCGATGATCAAAGTAGTCATGAATTCACCCATTAGAAAAGGCAAGAGGTAATTTTGATGAAAATGACCACGACTTCGTGCAAAGGGACCGAGTTGCCCAACAATGACATCACATTTTCTATTTTTTCGAACTTATTGCGCAGATTTCCTCTACTCCCGTTTGGGTCAGTGAAAATCAACGTTGAATCTTTTTTTCGACGTAATGGCTACATTTGAAAAAAATTTTGGAAAATTAAACATTCTCGTTCAGATAAAAATCTATTGCGTATTTTTTCACAGCACTGAAAAATCTGTACAAATGATTAGTTATTGCATATGCATGTAAAAAAAAACCAAAGGGGTAAGTGGTCGTCTTGGGTGGTCCTTAGCCGCGACCACCCAAGACGATCACCTCTTTGTTTTGCCTTTTACTTCCGTCCACATGTGGAATTCAATTCAAATTTCGTACTTTTGCAAGTTTTTCGAACTTCCGTGCTAATTTCAATTTGCATGACAGAGGTTGAGAAGCTGTTTGAGAGCTGTTTCGACTAAGAAATGCGAATTGAACGAGATTTTCCAAATTCTTTAGATCGTTACTGAAGAATTACTCTCTCATTCTAGGAACAATGTGACTTTTTTTAGAAGATTCGGTTTTGAAGAAAAGACAAAAATTGAAAAATGTCCATAATAAAAAAAATCAGAAGCTGTGTGAAGCAGCAATCCAGAAAGGGAAACGTGAAGATGCGCAAGAATGAGTTTCGAGTGAAGTGTGAACGGCTTGTTTTTTTTTCCTATCATAGAAGAAATAAATAATTAAAGTAGGCTTATAATTAGGACCATAATTTTTAACGTGATAAAAAAAGGCTATTTTTCTCAGTCTTTTACACCGAATCAATGATTCCTGTTTCATATTAACCAACAAGACATTCCCTCAGTTCAATATAAGACCAAATTGCAATTCCTTAAGCAACTATCAGTTTCAATACGCCTACTGGTTTTAGACGAAAATAAAAAAAAAAAGAAATAAGAGGTTTGTAACAGTTCTATTAGTTCTCCTAAGAACATAGTGGAATGAACTTCAAAAGTATGAATACCGTGTAAAATTACATTTGTACGGATAGAATCTGTTTCCAACAGGTACCAATTTGTGGTTCCCGTTTATACTTAGCGCAGTTGAAGAGTAGTGATTCCTCCTAAGAAACTGCTAACTATCAAAACTTGGCACAAACTATTTTCCAAATTTATTAAGCGACAAAATAGAGAAGGTTTTCTACAGCAGGTGAAAAATAAGAGTAAATTATTCGTGGATTTAGAACTGAGAAATCCAGTGATTTTAAACCTCGAGTATATAGTTAAGAAGAACATTATACAAAGCATATCTGTGCTAACAAACATTTAACCGATTCCCTACTTAATTCAAGAAAATATCAGAAAAGTGCTCTCGGTCCTAGATCAAAAAGGGAAAGCTTGCGTTCCTCAGTACTACCGTCTCCCCAATATTTATTTATGGAGTGATCATTAGCTGATCCATAGACTCTTATCTGGGATGAGGCAAAATCGAGCAGAGATATCGGGAAGTTCCAGGAATGAAGCGCAGTTGGAGAGCCAGCATCTGGGAGTTTAAAGAGGACGAATATTTGCCTCTGCCTACTCTTCAACAATATCGAGTGAACAAAAGAACAGAGGGAATTCATCGCTGGGTTAAGCTTCAGCAAATAATGGATTTGTTATGATATGAGGTAGATAAATTATGTATATTATTTCTGAACGTAGTCTGCATGTTTCTAATACTGAGAGTATCAAATGTTGGGAAGAGAATTACTGGAAAATATGAGAGATGTAGGAAGTAGGCGATCGAATAGGAAATAGGGCAGGAGAAAAAACTCGTATGTACACAAAGCTCAGGACGGCTTCGGTCCATCCACAAATTTTGATTTTATTTTATTCAGAATATAACATTTACTTCTTATTAATAAGTTTCAGATTTTCCTTCTTTTAATAATGTACAGCTTGCTGATATTCGGGCTAATAATATTCATTTATTTACAAATATTTATTGACCTAAACATAACGAGTAGAAGTAGATTACCGTTCAAGACGCCGTTCTTGGATCTGACCCACGGAATTTAGAGCTTCAAAGGAAATGATAAGGAACTATTCAAGAGAGGATTGAGGACAAAGTATGGATCAAAAGACTCCTAATTCCTCGATCACATCAAAAATTCGTCGCGTTCTAGGGAAGTAAATCTTGTAAACCTTCCTGAAATCCACACACAAAAACCGCACCAGGATCCGGAAAACGTAAGAAACCTGTGATTCAATACGAAACACTAGTGAGCATTCTCTGGGACCACACTCCACATATCGATTGGTGGTAGGTAGAAACACTATCCAGGAAATAGCGTTCCTTCTTGATTATGACGGATCATTGAATAGGCTCATTCAAATTATTTCTCTTCAAAGTACCTATCTCAACAACTACGACTATTTACCCTGATTTTAACTTCCAGGAAGATCCTGGATTGCCTACAACGACTGCGCATTGAATGGAGCGAATTTTCCACACCTCTGCGTCCCTGACCTGAGTACGCTAGACACAGGCGGGTTGACCTCGTATGAGTTCCTATCGAAGGATGACCCTGATATTAGGCCATTACACGTGGACTTGAGTCTCTTTGTAGTGTGTCCGGAGAATATCTCCGAGTCCCGAGAAATGTTGGTCGTCCATAACTTCGCTTTACTTGTTTTTATTTCCACGTCATCTTATTTAGTTCTCCGTGCAAGTAATTCTCGTGCATACAGTTCTGCCTTGTTTGTAGACGTCGTTCCCTTGTCGATAATTCCTTGAAATTTCTCTCTCTTCCAGGATCATCCTCGAGCTTCGATAACAAAACCGTGATGAAGTTCTTTTTGTTGTGCTTCTTCCTGCTCCACGCTAGTGGCGTCCTAGCAGAGGAAGAAAAGAAGGTATGTCAACTTACTTGTGTCTGAGTTATTACTTCTTATTCTACAAGTTTCCATTCAGGATGTTAAATATGGAACCATCATCGGTATCGATTTGGGTACTACTTACTCTTGTGTGGGAGTATATAAAAATGGACGCGTTGAAATCATTGCAAACGACCAAGGTAAGAATCTTTTCCATTATTCCAGGGATTTTTCGGCAACGAAATCCTACAGAGGCTTAAGTGTCTTTTTTAATGAAGTTAAACAAACAACACCATTCTTACGTAATTTTTTTTTGTGATATAGGAGAGCTAGTAGTTAAAAAACACCATTTAAATATTTTTGAAGCAATTTCACCATGACCCTGTAAAGGTTATCCACCATCAATGGAAGTTTTCGATAAGATCTAGGATAATCCTTTCCACTCCAGGTAATCGAATCACTCCCTCATACGTAGCATTTTCTCATGAAAACGGTGAACGTATGATTGGAGACGCTGCTAAAAATCAGCTTACTATTAATCCTGAAAATACCGTATTCGATGCGAAACGACTTATTGGCCGTGATTTCAACGACAAAACTGTCCAGGATGACATCAAATTGTGGCCCTTCAAGGTTCTTTATTATCCTTTACTATTTCCTTGTTCTTCTAATCACTCGAGTTTGTTTTAGATTCAAGACAAAAATAATAAACCTCATGTTGTCCTGAAAGTTGGCAAAGAGATGAAACAATTTGCTCCGGAGGAGATTTCTGCAATGGTTTTGACAAAGATGAAGGAAATTGCCGAATCGTACCTTGGCAAAGAAGTAAAAAATGCAGTCGTCACCGTTCCTGCATATTTCAACGATGCACAACGACAAGCGACTAAGGATGCCGGTACAATTGCTGGATTGAACGTTGTACGGATTATTAACGAACCAACTGCGGCTGCAATTGCTTATGGATTAGATAAGAAAGAAGGTTAGGATTATAAAATATCTATTTCGGACTTATATCCATTTTTTTATGAAGTTACTCTCTAGTTTGGGCGAGAAGACATTGTCTATGATGGTCCTGCAACTAACACTTTAATCACACCAGTAACCAGTTTGGTAGGGTGGCACCCCAAAGCGAAAGAATAACATTTCATGCACGTTATCCTAGAATTTCGGAGCAGAACATGCTAAATTCTACTGTCTTTTTCTCGAGAAAATTATGCTCATATTGTTGAAACTGGAACGAAATTTTTAATGTTCATCATCAAATCTAAACAAGTAACCAAGGTCCATTTAAGGAGAGCGCAATATTCTGGTGTTCGATCTCGGAGGTGGAACGTTCGATGTATCGATGTTGACAATCGATAATGGTGTGTTCGAAGTCCTCGCAACAAATGGAGACACTCATCTTGGAGGAGAAGATTTCGACCAACGTGTAATGGAATATTTCATCAAGATGTACAAGAAGAAAACTGGCAAAGATCTCCGCAAAGATAATCGTGCCGTCCAGAAACTTCGCCGTGAAGTAGAAAAAGCCAAACGAGCTTTGTCAACACAACATCAGGTCAAAGTTGAGGTTGAGTCAATCTATGACGGTGAGGATTTCTCCGAGACTCTTACCCGCGCGAAATTCGAAGAGCTCAATATGGATCTGTTCCGTGCCACCTTGAAGCCGGTCCAGAAGGTTCTAGAAGATTCTGATTTGAAAAAGGAGGATGTTCATGAGATTGTGTTAGTCGGAGGATCCACTAGAATTCCAAAAGTTCAGCAACTTATCAAGGATTTCTTTAATGGTAAGGAACCTTCACGTGGTATAAATCCTGACGAAGCGGTAGCATATGGAGCTGCTGTACAAGCTGGAGTAATCAGTGGTGAAGAGAATACTGGAGATATTGTTCTTCTGGATGTGAATCCTCTGACTCTTGGTATCGAAACGGTCGGAGGTGTAATGACAAAGCTTATCACTCGTAACACTGTCATTCCTACTAAGAAATCTCAGGTCTTCTCAACAGCTGCTGACAATCAACCAACTGTAACCATACAGGTAAGATTTACTGTGTAATTACTATAAATCCACTTGATTACGTCATTTTCTTTCAGGTATATGAAGGAGAGCGCCCAATGACAAAGGATAATCACCAACTTGGAAAGTTTGATTTGACAAACATCCCTCCTGCTCCACGTGGTGTTCCTCAAATTGAGGTATTGTTCATTGTTAACCTTGATATAACTGTTTTCTTTTTATCTAACGTTGTCACAACAACCCTATCCCTCTTATTCCCACATAAAACAGCAGGGCAAGCGTCACGCTTGGGTCCTGACACGAGCAAAGTTCTATAGTCATGCCACATTCGAAAATTTTCGTCGAAATCTCTAAAATTGCCTCGGGGTTCTGGGTCCTTCCATTAGGCCAACATTGAAGAACAACTTCGTAGCTATACTGGATGTGCTTTTATGGAATAAAATAAGGGAATCCATGAAGCTCTCAGTTGTTCACCGATAATTTTGCAGGTCACCTTCGAGATTGATGTGAACGGTATTCTCCACGTTACTGCCGAAGACAAAGGTACCGGAAATAAGAATAAAATCACCATCACAAATGACCAGAACAGATTGAGTCCGGATGATATCGAACGCATGATCAACGATGCCGAGAAGTTTGCCGAGGATGACAAGAAAGTCAAAGAACAAGTAAGTTACTCGGAGCTCCTCAAAGATCCATTGTCTTAGAAAATACGGTGAATTTGTTTTCCAGGTGGAGGCGAGGAACGAGTTAGAGTCGTACTCGTACTCGTTGAAGAATCAAATTGGTGATAACGAGAAACTTGGCGGGAAACTTGACGCTGACGACAAGAAAGCAATTGAGGAGGCTGTAGAAGAAACGATCAGTTGGCTTGAAAGTAATCGTGAAGCATCCGTGGAGGAACTTCAGGAACGAAAGAAGGTGAATTTGACGAGTTCAAGGTGACATGATCATATTCTCCGTATCTTCCATATTTTTTTTCTTTTCTCTAGGATCTGGAAGGCAAAGTACAACCGATCATTAGCAAATTGTACAAAGATGCCGGAGGAGGTGCTGGAGGTGGTGATGAGGTACCAACCGGGGAAGAAAAGGATGAACTGTAAATGATGACTGGTAGCTAATTAAATCTCTTGCTTGTTACTGCTGTTTTGATGTTGATGAAGTGATATTATTTGTACGTTGTCCAATTGTGCATTTTGCTTATTTCTTCGTATTTATTATTTGATTCTAATAAATATATACAAATATTTGAGCACATTACTCTTCAGTAAATCGGGATAAATGTTTTGTGGTTTGTGGAATCAAAACAAAGTTTACATTCTTGAATATTTGAAAAAGTAGAGATTCGAGTGCGTGTTTAGTTGTGTAGAAAGAAGTTTCCTTTTCACTTTCGTCATTTCTATGGCCGTCTTATTCTTTTCTTTTTTTAGCCTCAGTAGATAGTTTTTGTGTTCGATTTAACGCTTAGTGAAGTTCTTGGATATTTTTTCAAGGATATCTCTAACTCACTATCTTCAGAAATAGATACATGACGGGGGAAGCGTCCATGGAGTTAGCTTGAGAGTTCGGAATCAAGAAAAAAAAATCATAGCTGTGGTAATAGCAGTGTTTGACTGGGATATTTTAAGTAAATGGGAAATTTTACTTGTAAGAAACGTTGAAAATTACTTGTAATCTATTAAAAAGCCTGGATAGAAGGATATTTCATAAACGAATATTGAAAACAACACCTTAAGCGTGTTTCTGGATGATTTTATCTAACCCCAACTTGTTACAGTGCGATTTTTGAAAATGAGGAGCCAAAGTATCATGAAAGTATCGCTGATACTCACCTTTCCAGCTAAGTTTCATCCAGTAGTTTGTTTTCTCAACGTTTTGCAACTCCAGGATAAGTCTAGTATCCGAGAATGCGGAGTCAACATTCTGGTATTTCTGAAAACAATAAACTGTCATGCATGTACGTTTTTGTTTCAAACAAAGCAAATAACACTTAAAATAGCTGTGCTTTAATATTTGTGAGGATATACGGTAGAGAGATTACCTGTGGAATTGTCCGATGGCTGATTTTCTGGAACTCTTGGACTAAGCAAAGAGGAATAGTTAAGCGAGCAACGATTGCTCTTCGAATTGATCGATTATACGCCGGATATGTCGGTGCAGTTTTAGTTACTCGCCATTGATCGCTTTTTGATCCACTTTCGTCATCATCTCATGATCAGCAGATCAGGAATTCAAGAATATCCAGTATTTTCTTCATTTCCTGACTTTCTCTTCTTATTCTTCGTACGACTTAATGGATATCTCATCAGAACATTGAATTCTGTGGATAGTGTGGGTGATATCCTTGGCTAGTACCAGTGTTTCTTTTAGGATGTATCAATCGTTGGTAACTTTTGTAAACTCAGATTTATCTTCCTTTTTAAGTGTTTGTTTTCCCCGGAAACCCCTTGCTCTAAGCCCTTTACATTAAAAAAAACACTGTGAAGTATTTCTTGAGATGTTACAAGTTCTGTTGTTTTTTTACCTGTTTTGATTTTTACTTTTACTTTTTTAAATATCATTATTATATTCAGATGTATCATGAAAGACAATCACGTCAAATGTGCTTGGTTCATGCTTTGAATGCGTTATTTCAAAGACCTCAATTCACCTCACAATCATTGGATGAGATTTGTTACGCTTTGAATGAGAAACGATGGTTTAATCCTCACAGGTACGATTCCATACAAGACCATTCAATCTCTTTTTAGTTAAATATACTTTCAATTATTTGTTTGGAGCCTTCTTTTTCCCTTTTACCCTCTGAGTGTCATATAAGAGCTGAAAGTAATAGTTCTTTTCTCTTATAAATGACATATGATTGCTTGCCTTGTGACTATTTTAATAGAAAAGTATTTTAAAAAAAAAGGAACAAAAGAAAGATTTTTGGGACTTGATCTAAACGAAGAACTACGATGGATTCTTGTTATTTCGTGCTGAGACCCGATTCAACGATAGTGCTTCGTAGAAATTTATTATTAGAACTTAATGAAGTCATATTTTTTACCATGATTAGTTGAAAATATCATACTACTTGTTTTACTTGAACTGCTTATGCAGTTAGCAAGCCGTTAATATTTTCTTTCCTATATATTTAATTATTTATCCATTCCATTTGCGTCATTTATTGATTAGAGTCACCTTTCCACAGGTCCATGCTTGGTCTCGGGAATTACGATGCGAATGTGTTAATGTCTGCCCTGGGAATGTATGACTATGTGGTATTTTCATCTCTTCCTTAATTTTAAATCATATTTTTCATATTTATCTTTTTTCTCATTTATGGTTGTCTGGTTTGATGTTCGATTACCGGTTGAGCGGATACGATTCGATAATATCCACGCAATAATTGTTAATGTTCCCAGTAGCAGTTATATTCCATTGTGGAAAGGTCGACATTGGTACACTATCCTTCGACAGCAGGATACTGGAAGGTTAGTTAGCTCTTTTCTTGCTAAGTTGGATCCACAGAGTGATTCTGGAGAGTTTGATAGGATGAAATTTTCAAACAATGTGTTTTTTTCCTATAAATGTGACTTATTTTTTCAGAAGTTTAGTTTTTTTTCTGGTCTTTGAAAGCTTTTTTCTGCCCATTTTTATTAAGGAGCTGTTAGCAGCCTCAAAAATTCTGTGTTTCACTGATACTATTTCATTCTTTTTAAATGTATCTCGAATTATTTGAGTCCCGGTCTCCTAGCTATATCATTTTTGAATCCCTTTAATTTTTGTGGATGATGAGAAATAAAATTGTCCATTATTACGGTAGCATCTGTTAAGGAATTAGTTTTAATTTATCGAGTACAATTTAGAGTTAATGAGAACGAAGAGGGAGAGAAGAAGAGACTCCAATTACTCTTCAAATTGTTACTGGTAGAATATGCGGCTTTTTTCCAGATTCTTCAATCTGGACTCAAAGTTGAACCAACCAGAAGAGATTACCGATATCATCCAGCATTGTCGTAATTTACTCAACAGAACGGAAGATGGAAATCAGTTGTTTCTGGTTGGAAAAGGTGACTCATCGCTTTTCCTTCATCCAGAATAGATTTTTTTGTACAGTATTCATGTTGTGCTTTTGAAAATTGTCTTTCTAGCGATACATTA
Organism: Necator americanus; assembly: GCF_031761385.1. NCBI lineage: Eukaryota > Metazoa > Nematoda > Chromadorea > Rhabditida > Ancylostomatidae > Necator > Necator americanus. The sequence continues at coordinate 33,211,852 of NC_087376.1, forward strand.
CAGTACTTGTAAATAGTATTTTTGTAATTATATAATTGTATACACTGTAATGTGCATAGTTTATTCAATTTTAAAATGAGAATAGATTTATATCTTATTTTGCACACATTCCACCATAATTTGATGCCAATATTTTTTCGAGAAAGTATGTTCGCATTGTAAATAAATGTGTGACACGTATATGAAGTTGTGTGTATGTGCTGGTTTTGGAGTAGTTTGTGCTGCTATCCTTCCGATAGGTAGTTAGGTTGTCAACTGGTTATCTGTAAAAAGAAAATGTAGTGTGTGGTTTTAACGTGGGACGTTTTCATGAGGATTTTTTTTTTCAAAATGTTGACAAGAATCCCATAATATCTGGATCTGAAGTAATCAATACGTTAGTGCATGGATGGTTCTGTTGTAGACATGGAAGAGAATCCGAAAATAGATTAATTTGTCATTGTAGTAAAGAAAAAAAAAGAACAAAAGGAATGAAAAATCCAGAGCTGTAAAAGCATAGATTTCCATGTGAAAATCTTGCTCCATTGTTAACTCACGTAAAAATAAGTCCCAGCTACCGGAGTGCCGAGAAATTTCCCCGTTTCACTCGTCAAAAAATCCGTGAACGATGTGTAGTTAGCGTGAAAATCGTGCCATGTCTGCGCATTTCTCCTCGTTAAACGGACTTTCGTTTGAAACACGAGAACAATGTAGAGCTTTCGTGCTGAAAATATTACGAGAAAATGCACACTATCATTCTTACAGTAGTATTGCACTGTACGTTCCAATATTGTAATATTTACTTTGTTTTGTTGAAATTTGATCACTTTGTACGGTTAATACTCGATTCATATTCCGGAAAAATATCCCCTCATCCCATGCTGGTACTGTTAAATCGATTTCACGACTAAGTGTAGATGGTCGATTATAGTAGAAGTTCATTGCTTCTGGATTACCATGTGGATCTGAATAATGACTAAGATCCTAGGATTGTACTATGACGATTATTTAAAGGTGTCACTAACTGTATAACACCAACACATGGTGGAATTCGTGACGCATTTGATCATGAAGAAGAATAACCTAGAAAATCCATGTTTCATTATCGGGATCGTGATTTAACATGAAAAAATAACCTTTCGGAGGTAGACAGGTTTCCTGAAACGATGTGGAAGCATTGAGAAATGATCTCCAGTACGAATTTCCGGTGGTGTGCTGCCAGTTGTTTGAGCAAATTCATGAAGAATAACCTAAAATATTTCCATATTCTTGTTTACGGTAACGTTTTCCTCATAGTTGATTTTTCTTGAGTTCGATTGAGGTAAATGCGCTAATTTTTGCGAAACCCATTGCACATAATATCCAGAAAGCACTCTATCGAACTTATTTTTTTACTCACTACGGATTTAAACAGATTTTTTTCCTTAAAGCCAACAAAAGTTCATGCTGCCTTATTTTGAATTCATGCTCTCCGAATTCGAACGGTGCTTCTGGAATCGATTAATTATATATTATCTTTTATATTATAATTTTGTATTATTATGTTGTATTATTCTATTAGTATTATTATTAGATGTTATTATTATTACTATATTTTATATTGTACTGTTAATCTTACTTTATCCTAGTTTTGTGACTGGAATTTCCTCTTTCTCACCTTACTCCTCCTCCTTTATACCTCACACTATATCAGAATTCTATAAGCACCTGCTCATGGTACTCTTCACTTGTTTTTGAGTCTATCCAGAAAATATTGTAGAAAATAAAAAAAAATAGAAATAGAAAAAAAAAGACGCAGAATAATGGAAATTTATAAGAACAGAGCGGATAACTTTCGCTCATTAGTTTCTTTTTCTTAATTTCAAATCCGAACAATGTCAATATCCCAAAGGCCCTCAATTCATCCTGTTATTCATTCTCACAAGGAATAGAGTGCATATGAATTGCACTATTTAGTTATCCATCAACTCGTGAACCGCTGTAGTATGAGGACGTCCGGATGGATCTCAAGTGGTGGATACGCATCTGCATTCATGATGAAAAGGAACCATTCAAGACTCACATAGTCGATTCCGCGTAATGGAGGTAGTGGAATAATGGATGGCGAAATTGAGGTTACGTAGAAAAGTGGCATAGACAAATTGGCGGACATTTTGTTGATACCAACTTTCGTCTCATAGAAAACTATAACAACATTCTATTAGGTCCTATTTTTTTAATTTGAAAATAATACTTACAAAGTTTTTAACTGTGTGCCTCAGAGTGAAGTTTTGTAAGGAACCCAGATAAAGTTTTTTTAAAAAAAGTTTAAAAAAAGTAAATGAAGAAAGGGAAAAGTCTGGTAATGTACTCAACATTAATTAAGATTTAAAACCAATTTCAGTTACTTCTATACATTTTTTTGATACTTTTACAGATGATTTCCTCGAAATGCTAAGCTCTTCCAGAGAAAGACGTTATTTTTTTTTGAAATGTTGAATCTACAAAAGACTCGAATTAGGCATTATGTTTCCATTATTTAGACGTTTTCCTTGTTCTCTTGAATTACTGTTTAGTTTTCAATATTAATATTTAGTACTTTTTAGTAAAATATCCTAGAACTTCCAATTATTGAATCCTTACCGTTTTCGAATGAATCCAGTGTTGATGTTTTGCAACATAAATGCGTGTTGCTTGTTACAACCATTTGATGATTAATAGCCTTTGAAAATAAATATTTCAACGGACCACATTAAAATATTTCTATTCGAGAAGAAAAAAAGTGCTACCTGTTCACATGTGTACTCCTCAGGGCATGGATTTGTTTCACTTGGATCACATAGAAGTACGGACGGAATATCGTAGGATGAGGCACCATATGGACATACTAAATAATTTCAAAGAACATCTCCATCCGTTTCCATTTAAGACTGAATGAACGTACTTGGTTTCACGTGCTCCGGAACGCCTGGAGGATTGCTTAAATCCTGAGGGACATCCGAGCAACAACGATAATCCTTAGTTTGTTTCGAGAATAAGCAGACAGGATTTCGTCCAGTACATTCGATAGGATCATGTGGGGTACATTTAACACCTATATTGAATACTCGTTGGAACTGAATTTTGCAAAAGTAAGCGAAAAATCCTCATATCTCTACCGTCATCCTGGAATTCAGAACATTGTGAAAATGTAGCCAAGATATTAAGTTCGTGTGTTTGCCATCCATACTCACAAACTGCAAAGTAGTAGAATCCACAAGGTTGGTTCCTGGTACATTTGGCGCTTTAGTGACAATCAGTCGTTGATCTCTATGCACAGTTACTCAGGATCAGATCCATGTTTTAGGAACTATTATTCTCTATCTCTATGCATATAGCGGTTAAATCTCAAATGTACTATAAATGTCACATTTTTTGAATTTTATGAACTAGTCCTAAAACCTAAATCGAATCAAATTGAGAAATATTTTTTCTTAAAATTTTAATCAGCAATTTGTGAAACTTAAATCATGCATTTCCTGAAAATTCTTTTAAATCTTCGCGCAATTTTTTTCCTATCTACTGGAATTTTCTATTCCACTAAAAATCGAACTTACTGTCATCGAATTTCTCCTCCTGACTCTCTTCACGAGTGATGGAAATAATTGAGGTAGTGATGAGGATGAGTACAAGCCACATGTACGTGTTACAGTACCACAGGTGCACGTGGGAATAGTTCCCGTATAGTTTCGTGAGGAATTTTGTTGACTGAGCTGACCGATTGGGTGATCGTTCATGACGGATTACGTGACGGAGCACGTCGACCATGCGTACGTTCATTGAGCAATCCACGTTTGAAGAAGCATGATCATATTGGAATTTCTGGTCGGGATCCTCACCATATATGTACAAAATATCCGTTCACAACCAGCAATTCCACCACCGGAACGTCCAGGTAAAAATAATAAAATCCTTACAGAACTATTAGCAAATCCAAGAGTTTTTCCTAGTTTTGTTTCCTGATTGTAGCTTTGAAAAGAGATTGAGAACTCCCAGTTGAGTAGTCCTGTATTTGCACGTTTATATCTCATTGAAAAATAAATATTTTTTTCAAAATATTTTGGTCCTTATTGCCTATTATTATTATTATTATTATTATTATTATTATTATTATTATTATTATTATTATTATTATTATTATTACTATTATTATTATTATTATTATTATTATTATTATTATTATTATTATTATTATTATTATTATTATTATTATTATTATTATTATTATTATTACCATTATTAATCTATTATTATCTGTTTATTTTTTATTTCTTTATTATTATACATATAATTGATATTTTATCTATAGATATTCACTTATCTTTTAATTTTTATTTACTTTTTTTTTATTATTGCTGTTGATCTATTGTCATTTCCTACTCGACGTTTAGCGAGAACTGATCCTCAAGTGATTATATTGCTCTATGTTCAAGTCATTTTGTGCCATTTCATAAATCCATTCAGATCACTTACTGTACACAGGATGAGAGTAATTTTTATCCTAGATCCTTACAGATTGCTCTGCTTCATGGCAATCTCACGACCTCACCTATGTCCCATCATTGTCCCAGTGCTTTGATTACTCCGAAGGTACTGTTCGACCTCATTTTTTCCGTGTTTCAAGCTTACTTACATCAACCTAAGATTTGCACCAATTCCATAACTCAGAGGATAATTCTTGCTGTGCTTCATAGGTACTGGGGTCCCATGTACTCCAAACAATCCAACAACATGTACTGGACGCAATCCATTTTGTGCTTCTTCATCCGGAAACACATTCAAATGTTGCAGTGATCGCATACAGGCAACATTGTTTTCGATATTGTCTTACAGCTTTAATCTATGGAAATAGCTTTTATTGATCCACGTTTATCCAGTAATTTGAAGAAAAAAAAACTAATTCTAAGGTGAAATCCACGACCTGAGTTATTTGCAGGATTCTGTAGAAATCGAAAAGCTGGAACCAGAACATGTGAAACCAGGTTAGTTGTACGATTTCCGCTGGAAAATTTGTGTGAACCGTCGTTGAGGGAAAAAATGAGGCACGGTAGGCAAATAGGATTCTCATTCAAAGCTGCAGTAGCGACTCGTTCTGTTTTTCAGTGCTGGGTCAATATTAGAAAATATTCGGAATATGTTCTTCTGCTCCTGTAATTTTTTCGGATCTCTTTAATCCAGAAAGCTTGGAACAGTGAGAAAAATCGCAAAAAATCTACTCAAATCAGTAGGCTTATGGAAACTGGACGAGTTGTTGCTGAAGGCAGCAAATCGGTGTTTGAATGAGCCAATGACAACAACTCTATCCCGCCCCTTTTTTACTGAAAAGTTCGACTCCCTATGAAAATCCCGTCGTCGAAACGAAAACTGTCCTCTATGTACTTATATAATATTTACTATTTTTTTTATCATACATTTATATTTTGTAGTATTCATAGAATAGATAAATAAATATTTATAGACAAAATATTTCTATTTTATGTTTACTATATTTACTTCTCAGTAGTCACCTTCTTGTAAAATCCTTGTGACGAAATAATTCTATTTTTTTTCTGGATTTTCATAGTATAACCGACTCCAAGGAAACATCCCTACGTACAGCATGACATATCGCTCATGTTTTCCGGCACTATGTAGGTATCCTAGAGCCATTCATTTCCAATGGAATCTTACGAAACGTGGCCGGAGGGATTGGTGTCACTAACAGATAGATCAAAATATTTTTTTTGAAATCTTAACGTTAAAAACCTTGTTTAGGGAGGAAACAGTATCTATATATTTGCGCTTTTTTATTTTGTTCGGAAATTTCGGATGAAAAATAGAAAATCCATAATTCACATCGGAAAAATTGTAAATATGTTTTTTTAAGTGTGTCCCAGCGGTGCTATTGCGTTTCGCATGCCACAGGTGGTGCTGTGCGATCCAACCATAGTCAATATTTGTCCATACGAATATACGGTATGCGTGGTTTCGAAAAAAGTCCTTTAAACTGTTGATAAATCCGTTTTTTGTTGGATTTTAGTGCGTTGAAGCAGCAAATGGACATCTTCTGCCGAAAGATGCGCGATCACTGTGCTGTAAAACGTCCACATTATATTCGTTCGCCACAGTTTTCCGAGAAATCAAACTCTCCCCACGGATTGTCCCAAATCCACCGTTATCAGCTATTGAATATGTAAGTACTATACTATACTATAATTTTCTAGACTTTTTCCTCAATACCTCAACACATTTCTCCCAGGTCAGACTCAACGTCCACACATCCGCCACAATGCATGATCCAGAAATTAGAACCGGAGATCATTTTGTGCTTTCTCCGTTCAAATTATTGGAACCAGCTTATCTTAAGGGAGTTCGATTGTACGCAGAACAAACTCGCAGCAGCTACATCCATGTTCTCTTATTTGGTAATTTCTGGATTCTTGTGTTTTTACTAAAGATTTGTTTTTACATCTACGAAAATACACAGGGAGTTCAGCACGAGGGATTGAAATGGGTCTATAACTCCTTTTGTGAATGTGTTTGACTGAGCTGTTATCAAATTCCGTCTCACTTTTCTAAGCTTTCTGGATAACAACAGTCCTGGAAAAATTACCGTAGCCCGAGAGAAACGCATGAGTAGTTTCAGAGTATTCATCACAGGAGGGTTGCTAGGGAAATTTTAGATATTTTCAATGATATAGGGTCTGAATTTTGTTTTGTTATGATTTTTCACTTCATTTTGAAGGCTAACAAATTATTGATTTAAAACAATTACCGTAACTGTATGATTAGTAAAGGATTTATCGAACGTGTGAGTACGGTCATTACAGGAATTGGGATATATAACGCCCACTCATGAATTTAATTCTTCACAATTTTCAGATCCGCTCACTCCTACGGAAAGTATGCAATTGTACTACGATAGATCGTCAGGAGGTGGACGATACGTGGATTTAACCGAACCAATTGCTGATGGTGGATTCATCGCTAAACGAGTTTTTAATGCAGCACCAATGACAAATATCGAGAATCCACAACGTCCTGGACCTAATCGTGAATGTATGTGTTTTGAGGAATTTGCTTTCAAACGCATGTCCATAATTTTCGTAATCCATAAAAAGTGTTATTAAGTAATTTTTACGTCTCTACGGCTTCGAAAAAAGCTGTGAAAGGGAATTATCATTAAAATGCGAAGATTTTCGTTTATAATTTCTACTATCCTGAAAAGAAGAGTTTACTTTATAATTCCAGAAGGAAAAGAGGAGAAGGGATTCTTCATTTAAACAAAAACAAATCGCTTGTGATCAATTTGTGATCGTGGCAATCCAGATAAACACATGGATTATTCCATAAAGCAGCTTTCTCAAATCGAATAGTTTTCGAACCGTTTCAGATCGGAAACTATGGGTTCTACTTGTTTTCAAAACAACAGATCCATTAACACGTCTTTATGTGTTTTCAACAAGTGATCTTCACTCAAAATACAAGACTGTGGCCGAATTCCTGAAATCCGATACAGGAAGACGTCTTGGAACTCCTGTCGCTGGCACATTCTTCTATGTGAGTTTTCTCATCTGTTTATAGGTTTTGCTGTGGTAGAACCGAAATTTCTTCTAAACAAAAGAGAACACCGTTCCAGAAAGATGGATGTGTTGAGCGCTTTTTTTTAACTTTCGAAGGAAAATGGTGTGAAAAGGGTGCAGAACATCCTGGACAACTTCGCTTTTAAGAGTTCTATACTCGCATTTTTTTAGTTCTTATCCGATCGTACTTTTCTAAAATATTTTACCTGCCTAATTTTTCCCATAATCTTTTTTTTTATAGAGGAGAAACATAAAGAGAGCCACCCAGTATCGGTAGTTCCAGGATATTTTTAGTAGGAAATCTACAGATGCATGCAAATAGTTGTAGCTTAGAAAAAGACGACAATAACATATCGAAGACCTTAATAGAAAGAATAGAAGAATTTTTGATCTACCGGTGGTCTCATCAAGGTAATTCGGAGTACAGAATGTACTAGAGGTGGAGGAAACGACGCAAAACACTTGGCATTCCATGTGCCTTTGATTTTCTTTGATCTACCGCTAAAATATTGTTCTAGATCCCTGATTTTTCAGATATAAATATTGTATAAATCATTTTTTCAGCTCACCACGGACTGAAGCCATCGATGCAAGTGATTTTTGAGTAGACCGGTCTAATAAAGATTTTTTTCGAGATTCTCCGCATTTGTTGTTCTCTCTCTGGATTTCTGCACTCTTTCGCAAGTGTGGGAATTCAAATTAAATAATCGAGGTGAAGTGTTGATGAAAAAAGTGATACGACAAAGAAAAAAGCGCTAAGAATTTGAAGAACATAGCAATTCTTTGACCGAATTGTTCTCGAAAATTCCAAAAAAGATCAAAAGATGATCAGCCGTGACAAGAAAAAAAAAATTGGAACAACCTGTCCAAACATCATTAACGTTTCGATCTTTTCACTTTAGCCTACATTATTTTGTATTCAGGAAGTTTTCAGGATGAAATACATTTCATCCACTGTAAATATAATCTTTGGAATAACGCTGATCCCGTGCGCATATTCCATATTCTATCTTTGTCACTTTACTCTACATTTTTTATATTCCTATGGAAGTCTTCAGGAAGAATTTCATTCCATCCACGGCTATTTTAAAGGATAACCATTGAAACAACGCTGATTTTGTATGCGGATCCTGGATATCTTCAAAAACTAAATCCGTTATATATGAAAATATTTTTCGAAAGAGCGAGGAGATTGTTGAATTGGGAAGGATGGGATCTCTGCTATTCGCTATTCTGGATGCTAATTGGAGCGACTGTAAATCGGAACGAGTATGTAAATTCTCATTCGTAACTCGTTTGTAACTCCTCTATTTGTAGTTACTCATTTTACTTCAAATACTGTAGTTTTCCTCGGTTAAAAATGTGTGGGATTGAGAGATAACCGTTTGTGGATTCTTCTCGAACGCTATTCTCGTGAGCATATTTGATTATAGTACACTTCTTTGGAGAGTTGATCACATCCGGAAACTACAACGGATTCAAGTGCTCCATTTCTCGACAAAATACTCGTTGCACGAGTCTCGTGTATGGAACGGTTACGCGGTTAGGGAAATCGTATAACGAACGGTCCCGTTCGGTGTACAATCCATGAATGTGAGGATCGGGAGTGAGACGATCCACTTGATGTGAATAGTGTGGTTGAACGCCAATGTCCACGCGATTTACTCCACTCCTGGCGACCCCTTCTCGTATTTGTATCTTTGAACTCTCTCGAGTTCGCATCCTCTCTAAAAGGCCATCTGGCACATGGCTGTCCATTGCGCAATTGACCACTATATCGGTTTTCCTCATTCTTCACTGTTGAGTCAAATCTTTGTCCTAATTTTTGACCTTCAATTCATTGTACTTCATCGGTATATCACTTGCACAAAGTTTCATCCATTGATTAATCCCAGGATTTTTTCCGTGAACGGTAGGAGGATTTTGCTTGAGGTTATGATGTTTGCGGGTGTTTTTTTTTCGACGCTGAACGTATACACATAAATCTATTCGCGTAGAGCTCGAATTAATGGATTTTCTCCTCATATTAACGAGCGAACACATTTTCACTTCATTTGATCCTTTGAAGATGTAATAAGACGTACTTCTCCAGGTTTTTTCCTGGAAACATTACCATCTGGAACACTAAGCGGCATCATTGCGAATTTTTAAAAAATAAACATGTAAATAATTGTCCCTCAAATACTTAGTTTTGCTATTAGACATTTCACAACTTTCCTATGACTTTTTCCAATAATTCTCCCTATTTCGCAATCCCTCCTTTCCTCCAGAATTCTATCGTATTGGACCTCCCAGCGGCGGCAACGTATCCTCCAATTAGCTGCGCGTTCCGCTTCAAAATTTCACATATAGACCTAGAATTCTTCAAATTTCTACCGTACACCCTTGATTTCGTCCCCTCCAGAATTTCCAGGAAGCTACCCAGTTAGTCCCCCAGTGGGCTATATTGTCGGTAAATGATTTTTTATCTAGGATTTTCATCCTGAGAAGCTTACTGTTTGAGCAAAGCTTGTGTAAAACCCTAGGTCTGGAGATCTTCCATTCAATAGAAGAATAGCATCTGAATAGAATTTTCAGGAATTATTTCTCGAGAATTTTGAAAATTACAATCTAATTTTCTATGAGTGCTGAATACTTCAAAAGATGTCAAAGGTATGTGAAATGCTGCGGTTGAACCTTCGAAAGGAGGATAGTTGAAGAGAACGAGGAAACTCACTGTGTTCTTTTCAATATGCCTCGAATTCGTTACAGTAACATGGCGAAATAATGCATTACGAATTTTTTTTTTAAATTTAAATATGTACCGTTTCCCCAGTTATACCTACGTTCGACCTTAAACTTCTAATTTGCTCGTGTACGTGGCGGTACGAACGAAAGTTTTGCATCATTCTGTGAATCAGAAGAAAAAACCACGTTAAGTATGTACTATACGATACGCTCGAAGCACTATTGTTTATATTTCCGTCTTTTTTTATTCCTCCTAAAATACAAATAAATTACAGTAATACTCAAGTAAATTCATGTATTATTTGCGAATATTTTTTCTTTATTTATACAACAGTAAATTATACCACACAGTAAGGGGCTTGAAATAAATGAAAAGAAGAAAAAACAACGATCATGATCCTTTTGATTTCCGTTCACTGAAAATGGTCCTTTAATAGCAGAAAATATCCTTAAATAATGAAATTTATTTTACTGAATTCGAATTCCTCGTTCTTTCTATTTCTAGAGCTGATTTTCTGTTATTATGAAGATTTTCGAGATCTATTAAAATTCAACTAGAACTATATGTTAGCTGCCATAGGTATCATAAGAATAAAAATCCAGAAAAATTTCCGTTATAGTATCCATTCCTTTATTCTCCTATGTGAATTCTCATATAGTTGAACCCAAAATTTTTTGATCACACGATCTGTTACCTTTTGATTTGTACGAAGTTATTCCAGGGAAAAAAAATTCAAATCATTCATTTCATCCTTAAATTTCACCAAGGAACTTTCTTTCCAAATAACAGTAACTATTATATTTTTCTAGTGATTTGTTTGTGAAGGCTTTTATGTTAATTCGCTGACTCTCAACTCCTACAAAAAATTTGATATTTCTAATTTGTTAATTTTTTCTAAATCTAACAATTTAATACCTTTTATACACAATTTTTTGGGATGTTCCAGAAGTAATCTGGGTTCTTGTAATTTAAAAAAAATCGAATATTAGGGAGGATTCAGCTAATAGCAGGAAAAGTTGGTACGAGACATTAATTTTTAATCATAGAATCTAAATTAAATTCATTTTGTTTATCATTTGTTATTATTCTACAATCTATCATCATTTATTAGTTGTTTTATCATATTTTATTTATTTTTAAATAAGATTTAAACTAATTTAGAGGGATTCGATCTTTCAGCAGCTCTTAGTTATTCTAGCTATTCTCTGCCGTATTCGATCGAATTTCTGGAAGAAATCAGAACAATTTTAACCTTATGACTAACTCACCGTACTTGTTTGCGATTGTATTTATTCATTCCAATCGTTGTTCCAGAATTCATTCATTCAACTGCACCCCCGTTGCCCTTCTAAAGGACAGATGTACCGTTGAAATGGTTTTATTGCCTCACTAGAGGTGCACGTGTTCCTCTGTATGAAAATCCTTGTGGTATTGTTGTATCCTACTTTTTTTTATTGTGGGTGACAAATGGCAAAACGTCGCCGTATTGCTTACAGATGTACTCAACGGGCGAATTTATTCACTACACTTTTGTACGTGAGATTTCCGCGAGCGTAGAGTTCAGGATCTTTCTGAGATTGTAAATATTCTTCCGGAATTCCAACATGCTGCACTCAGTGCTGATGGACGTTTCTAGGAGGAGTTTTTGAAAAAATACGTTTTTTTTTCCACGGCATACGAACGATTTGAACTCGTACAACTCCTTCCTCGTAAACGCTGACCTTTACACCTCATGTCGGCTGTCATATCTGTCCATCCCTCACTCCTCCCATCACTTCCAGCTTTCATCTTGTAGATTACTTATCGGCGACAAACTCGTAGTGGACTTTTCCTGCGTCGGCTTATTTATTGATATAGTCGCAACACTTTTCCGGAAGCACTTTACGATGTATGCACTTTCGTTTCATATTGGAGTGGATGTAAATGTACTCGATATCATTCTGGAAGTTTGCTATCCAGAAAAATACAACATTAATTAACCTTGTACAATAGATAACTGAAGTCACTGACATATATGTACATAACTTTGGAGTTCATCGTCCATAATACGTGAATGGAAGCGGCCTGAATACATTACGGATCGGGATAAAAGGACTTGTTCCTGGAAGAATTTCGATCGGCGCACTGGTTAGTTGGTTATAGAAGTTTTGTTCGTGATCATATACTTTGAGATTCTATTTTTTTGAGATTCTTGGATTTTTTAATTCAATTAGATTTATTCCAAAATTTCTGTACAGAATTGTCAATAATAATATCATTAACAAATTATCTCTTCATTTACATTAAGGATTTTGCTGAGAGATCCTAAATGTTTCCAGAGCTCATGCCTGTACCTGATCATTGTTATTTATTGGTGCAACTATGAAAAATTAAAATTATTTGTTTCAAATACAAACTCATTGCTGATTTTTACTTTTCTGGATCAGTATTGTTGGATTTGATCGAAGAAAGAACTATTTGAATCGTAAAACAAACATAAATGTGTTGAAAATGTTTGAAAATTCTGAGACGAGTAAAAGTGAAGAAGTAAATAAAAACAAATTTAAAAGTAAATAAAGTGAAAATACGCATTCATGGAGAACTCTTCACTATAGCTGATATATTTCTATTTTTTTTTAGCTTTTTGAAAAATAACGAAAGTTAAAATGTGTATTTGCATAATGGTTTAGTAATAATAGTTTTATATTAATATTATTATAATATTAGTTTAGTAATAGTAATATTATATTAATAATTCTAATCGCAATAGGAATTTAATTTCTTCTCACCTGTTGAAATTTTTCATGGAAACTTTTGTTATTGTACTCGAACAAAAACAGTAACAGTAATAGTAATAATAATGTAATGTTTACTGTTTAAAGCTTTGTCGCTACAGTAATTTTACGAATTGATTGAGCAGTATGTTCTCAGAAATAGCTTTTACAATAAAATAACGCTACGATGAGAGAAATCACGGGTTTTTTTCGTTGGACCATGATATATGTACGATTCCGAACGGCTCACACTCACTGATTGTTAAAGCGAGAGATATATCGCGTAGTATAATGCTAAGCGTACACGAGTACTTTTGGATTGGCCTCAATCCTAGCGCTGAAGTTTCCTCGTATCCTCGACTGATTTTTCGATAGTCACGCTACTATGTAGTGCATATAATTAATCATGGTTGGTAGGAGATCTTTTCTTAATCATTTCTTCCCTTAAGAGTACTATGCATCCGGCCCTCCTCCTTATTTTTACTGGAATAACCTATTTTCTGGAATATTCTTCGATTAAATGCTAGGATCTCCGAAGGATACGGTAACACAAATAGTTCTAATTGTACTTCTCACTACATTTAAACGACTTCTCCTCTCCAAATCGTTCCGGCTATTAATTCATACATTTCTGGATAGCCTCTCCGAATCCTTAACCTCTCCACCCGCTCCTTTTCCTCATTTAAAGGTGACACGTCTTTGATCATGAATGAATCCTTCATTAATTATGTAATTATTTCGCCCAATGGTCTCTGCGCGCTGCAGATACGTACGCACATAGATCCAGCCTATGCATTGCACAATTGCACTTCATCCAGAAGCATCCAACACAATGTCTGGAATAGATGTCAAAAGGAATGTGTTTTTAATGTTGTTTTTTTTTCTCGGCGTTTTTTTTTTCTCTTGAAAAAAAAAACACATCTATATTTCTCGCCTTCGAGCACTTCCAAACTTCTTCATGTGGTGAAGATTTGACGGATTTTGTTCCATTCCCAGAAGAAAATTTTGCACTTTTTTGATCCTTTATCATATTTTTTATTTCTACTCTAGTCATGTTTTTTTGTGTCAAAGAAGGATGGAAGATGAAATCCTAAAGATCAAATTTTATGGAATATCCGGAATTTCATGGAATTTCAAGAATTTTACGGAGTTTGCTGGTAAATTCCCCAGCAATGTAGAGGTTGAGGTGAAAAGATAACGTCAAATAGTTGATTGATAAGAATTTTTTTTAATTACGTCCTAATTTTTCCTTAATGTCCTCGTTTTCTGGTATCAGTAGTAGAGGTCATCCTTATCTTTTAATGTTTACGCCTGCTTGATTTGAATTTACTGTTATTGTTTTGTCAAAATATTTATTTGGGACAAAAATAGATATAAGGATTCTATGACTCGAAAGGTTTTTCATCTTCAAGATCTTCAGTTTTTCTATATCCTTAAAATCCTTCTTCTAGGATATCCATAAAATTCTTTAGGAACGGGTGTCAGTAGTGTCCTTAACTAACAAGCGAGAATTAAATCGCGCATGTAAGGCTGCAAAAGAGAACCTAAAATGAACTTTTTGAAAAGTGGAAGATTTTTTTTGCACGCATCCCGATTAACTTCTTCAATTCATCGGGGCGACGAGCCGATGGGGATCCTGGGACATCGGGATTCAGCTCGTCCTCGTCACTCACACAAAACACAATACTCTGTAGTACTCTCGCACTCACGCGGGGTGCGTTCGACTTCTGGTCAGAAATTGTTCATCAAAAGTACGTTGTGCTTGAATAATCGGTGATTTTTATAACTCTCGGCTACATTCCACAAATCCAGAGTTCGAACCGATGGACAACTGCCAACAATTTTGACACCACGACATTTATTATTCGTTTTTAAATGAACTTAACAATCACATTAAACTCGGACTATGAGGATAATATTCTCGTGTGATAATATTTTGATAACCTATTTAAAGTGTAACCTGCGTATTTCTAGGATCATCTACTCTTTTACAATTAATTTTGCAGGATCTATTGACTTCATCACGATTTCGCTTTTTATCTTTTTCTTTTCTATCGAGCACTTTTTTAAATTAATTTTTTTAGTCCTATCATTTCCTTTCGTACACTAGAGGGAAACTTTGTGGAGGGTTTGCTGCTGTCCTCTTTGTTCGGTTTTCCCCTAGCATTGGTCTGAGAATGTGAATTTTTCCAGTTACCCTCTGAATACGCCTTTTTCTGATAATTCGAATCTGAAAGAGATGATATTTTTCGTATTTTTGTATTTTTCTTGTATGATCTACAGGTTTTTTCTAGCGCTTTTCAAAAATTCCTTCCCATCCTAGGTGATGTAGGTGAATTCACACGGATTATGTACTTTACTCTATTCAACAACGGATATACAACCTTTCCATAAAAAAAAATACTCCAACATAAAATTATTTTTTTCTCTACCATCTGACCTTTTTCCATTATCAGAACGGCAAATTCTCACCTGCTTTTTTGTTTCCGAAGAGCTTTGCACTTAGTGGCCGGCGAAACCAAAACATTACAGTGAGAAAGTTTGAAATGTATTCTCGTTTATGGTCCGATTAGCTTTCCAGGACCTATACGTTACGGAATTTTTTTTCGCTGTACAATGATTCACGTATTTTTTTTTCATCGCCGAGTTCCAACATAAATCCAGTAAAAAACAGGATTTATTCGGCGTATTCGCAACATACACAACGGTATTACTCGGTTCGATAGATCCATGAATTCTCTACTACAGTTTTCTTTACAACATCTAAAAGAAGAATTCTTTTTCCTATTTGTTCGGATATTTTAAATCAATCTGATCAATTCACTTTGTAAATTTGTTCACCTCTCACAAAATTTGTTATCTATCAACTGAACCATTACTGAGTTCTTTTTTCTTTCCAGTAAACGAAGTTCTTGGATTGGATTTAGGAGATTTAAGAAATTTCTAATAATATAATGACCGTTTCTTCCTCATCTTTTCTTTTGCTTCTTTTTTTTCTTTGACTTTTCGTTGCAATTTCCTTGCAGAACATGTTTTCCAGGACTAAATTTTCGTTTTCCCAGCTGTTCACTTATTTCTTTCTCTAAGTTAATTTGAACCGCTAACCATCAAATTTGGCAGAAAATATGCCTCTTCTTTTTTCTTGAGAACTATGGAACTATTTTCGTCCATAGCTTTTTTATCCTGCTTTTTTCTCCAACTTGTTCCTCTACTATGTGCATATTTTGACGAACAGCAACTATTTAAAATAAATTACACCAGAATTGCCACTGATTTAAAAAAAAACAAATTATTCGCTTGTTATTCCTTTCTATTTTAAAGAAAGAAAATATGATAAGAGGATAATATGATAAAAGGATAATATGATAATAGGACAGTGATTGTTACATTGGTGATAAGAGTAGAAAATAGTTTAAAATAACTCTACTATGCTTTGTAAGACTTTTCTAGAGTATTCTTTTTTCTTTCTATCTGAAACTTCTTTTTGTGCAGACATAATGGAAGTTTACACGATACTTCTCCTTTCTAATGGCCATTTTTTTTCAGTTTGGTATAGCAGCGGATGTTTTTTTCTGTGTAAAGAAATTCGATGAGTTCAACATCCTTAAATATTCGTCTGTCTGTTTTGTTCGGATTCTTGACGTATTTTTCTTTCGTGTTGTTTTTTTAAAAACATTATTAATGAATCCTGTTCATCGTTCCTGTCTTCGTGAAGAATCCGATTTTTATCTTTTTCGTATTGCTGTGTCTTTTTTTTTACCTCATAGGTGAACGTATCGTAGAGATTTCACTTTTTTTTTCAGAGAGGTGAACGAATGTGAGGACTGCGCTCGTACCGTCGTTTATATTCCCCTGGTTTCTAACTATGAACTCATTACTACTTTACGGACTTGTTATTCGATTTACGCTCTGTCAAGTAATTGTTAACGGGGTAGGTGTTCACCTCGTCACTCATTTCCTTTTCAGAAATCGATCCAAGTTCACTTATTTAACATTTATCTCTTTTTTTTAGTACATCCGTCAAATATTGATAATAATACTATTTTTATATAATATAATAATGTTACTACTGTCCAATATCTTAAAATGTACCCGTATTAATTCTTTTCAACTTCCGAAACCCTTTGAAGAACAAACTATTTTAAGGAATAGAGTACTTTATTAGGTTTTGATCATGGTGCCCCTGAAAAAGAAGAAGTTCAGCCTACAATTTAATTAAATTAGCAGTTAATTTTAATTTTAATTTTTTTATGATTGAACAACATCGCAGAATGTGACAGATTAGCAAAATTGCCGTAATATGATATATAATATAATATATGACCTACCATAGACGAAACATTAATCTGCAAAATTTATGCACTATTTTTAGTATTTGCAAGGGATTTTTCCCCTTTTTTTAAAATTCGTCATCGAAAACCTAGAAATGTTTTCAAAATTGAGGCAAAAAAATTGCTGTGACTAGCTTCAGGATAGGAAAAATAAAACAAGATGCTTTTTGATGATTTTCAGGATCAACATACAACCCCAAGTTTGAAAGTTCTTGTTGCAAATAAATTTACTTCAAACAAATATGGAGAGGTACTATTTATTAAAAATCTAGCACTACTATCCTGTTACAATCCTGTTGATTAGCTCAAAATCCCTGATCTTTCCTGTGTTTCTGTTTTTCTTCTATCTTTTGTTGTTTTTTTTTTGCTCAGAGCATGGCCAGATTTTGCGTAGATCAAATATATTGTATATGTTGTTTAGTTAAGATGATAGGAGAACGAATTTTTATGAAGAAATAAAATATGATTTTTTGTCCACATCCTCAGGCCAAAAACGGGTAAATTTCGCCAGTGTTTGGAAAAATTTTCATCTAAAATGTCTGTTTAATTTTATGTTTTTTTTTCTATTTTTTTACCTGCCTAGGAACTATCAGAATTTGTAGGTAAATTATAGCAAGCAGGTAAATATTGCAAAAATATTCAACTACTTATTTTGAAGACAAGAATAGTACCATCTGTTTCCCTAAGTGAAATATGAGTCGATTCTATTCTTGTGATCGGCGTGGGAACAGCTAGAAATCTGCATCAAGAAAATCTCATTTTGTGGAATTCGAAGAGGATTAGACGATTCTGGATGGAAAATGAAGGATAATTTCAATTATTTTACATCAAGTCATGGTGTATCAAATTAATGAACCTCAAAAATTTTCAGGTTAGGCTCAAACGGGCCCCGGCCGTTTGGGGCGATTCCGCTCCGGATTATTCGTTAGCAACACTCGGTAGTGCGCCATATCGCTACCTATACACATTACTTTTCGTTGATGATAAAATTGTAAGTTTAATTTTTAAAAATTCTCCCATTTCCGTTGTTTTTCCTAACTGTGACGTCATAATAAAAGATTTTTTAGACGGGTTTCTATGAATATGATATGGTACGGGTGAAAGCAAACATTTTAAAAGTTGTAGAAGAAGCAAATACGGTAAAATTTAGAATTTTCCCAATGAAGGGTTGTTTTAAAACTACAGCAGGATTGATTTCAGTACTTCAATCAACTTCGTCTTGGAATAGTTGTGGTGGATGTGTTACAGACTATGCGAAGTAATCTTAGCCTTTATGGATTTCAGGAATATCGTCGTCAGCGGTTTGTTATTTTATTTCCTACTTTTCTTACATATGCTTATTGCTTCAACATTCCCAGCTATTGAATATGAGTACATACAGGTTTTGTGTGGATAGTCCGGATTCACAGAGCCCATCTGAAAATCAATAATTCATCAAAATCCATTTCATTGATCCGATAAAATTGTGAACTGGGCTTATTTTGCACAAGTTTCCAGGATTCTTGGCTGTAAAGATGGAAACAGCTGAATAATAAATAGCCAAAAAGGACGTTTTCGAATTAGAAAGGAGAAAATTCAAAATCCTAGAGATATGGGGGCCGATTGCAAAAGATCACTGGATTATCAATTAGTAGATCAAAATATTGGCCACCCCTATTTTTCCGAATGTAGGTACATAGCACCACCGGCTCATCTGAGTCATTTCCGGTACTTTCCTCTTTCTCACTCTCTACTTTTGATCGCTCAATATCCATAGTAGTATTGTCTTCCAGAAACTTCCAGAGATATGCTTAGAGTTCAAAGATTTCAACTTCTATAATAGGAATTTCTTCAAGAACCCCAAGATCTTTGGAAAAATTCACCTTATTCTTCTTTTGCTTTATCGTAATCAATTTTTGATTGCTTTCCTTATTTTTTTCAATTATTTTTCTATTCCATAATCTTGGAAAGATCCTATTTTTAGTGGTTTCACTTATTTCAGCCTTCATAAACTGCCACCACATGATTTCGCTGCTTTGATCTCGTTTCGTTACGCTGGTGGTCTCGCTTTTGTCGGTGGTCTTTGTTCCGATAAGGCGGTCATGTTGTGCGGGGTAAGAGATTTTCGGATATTCGTAATATTCGTATTTATATAATATTTAATATTTATATGACTTTAATATTTATTAGACATGATTGATCCAAGAATTTATCCTGTACTTTTTCAGTTTTATCCATCTTCTCCATCTGCAATGGGTTCCATATTCTTTCATGAGGTTAGTTTGATTATTGAAGTAGGAACAACTGATCCACAAAAAATCCTATTATACTGCGCAATTGTTGCTGAAAGTCGGTGTTTGTGTATATTTTTGTTTGTGGATTCTATCCAGTAAGAGGTTGAGTTAGCAAAATAGATAGTTTCCACGAATTTCGGCGAAGAGGTCAGATGAATGCCTACAAATCCACGAATTAATCTGGAGTGAAGTGAATTCGTAGTGGAAGTACATGATGTAATTAGCTTTATGCGTTTCCTCTTATTGGTTGTATGAGTGAAGAGTTCGCTCATCGGATAAATTTAGACCTCGTGAGGGTTGAAAAGGGCTAACTCTATAAAATAATGATTAAATTTATAGCTTGACTAATTTTTTTGCTCTTGATTTTGGGTGAATCCTTTCGCTTTTTGCTATCAACGAATAAAAAATGAAGGAATTTGAAGCGTATTGTAAAGGATCCCTCATTTATTTATTTGTATTTTTATTTGTAGCCAGTCGAAGACCACGTCCATAGCCTGGTTTTTTTGAAATCTCGACCGTTTATTTATTTATTTAGTTGTTTTTATTTCTATTTTATTTTTTTGGTTATTGATTTTTTAAATACCATAGGTGTGTCATAAACGAGAAGTATGTAGAAAAGCCAGAGCTCTTATCACTTCACTAAAATTGAATATAGATCAAATTTTGCCCATTTTTTTCCGGATTTTTTCGTGCTGGATTAACAATTCATGAGAAATTTCATTCCAGGTCGCTCATTTAGTTGGTGTACCTCATCGTCCTGCCAATTATACATTATATGTATCGAATTGTGCATGTAGGAGGACTAAGAGCAGTCCAAACGGATGTCTTCGTATCCCGTGAGTTCCTACGTCCTAGTACAATTCTCACTCAATGAGGTTATTGAGGAGAATCATCAGAGTTTTCGTGAAAATGATTACTTTATAAAGTCCAAGTAATTTTGGAATGTATGATTGAAAAAAATCATTATCTTTTCTCTGCTTAAAAGTGATGTAAAAAAATAAAGTTATTGTATACCATACTACTATTTTATATTGTATATTAGATTAAGTACTGTATCAGTGAAGTGTATTATTGATTTGTAAATATTAATTTTTATATAGAAAGATTAGTTAGTGCTGTTTAGTAATATAAAATAAACAAGGATGTACTTCCTGACAACGGAGTCAGCCAGGATTTTTCTTTTCATACAATATATCCAATATCCAATACATAACAATTTCTTCCATAATAATACTAACCGAGAACAAATAATGTTTCAAATTATTCTTAATATAGATCTGCTCCTACAGAATTGGTACCATCCCTCCTTTTTCCTCAACCTCAGTAAAGTATCTAATCACATTTTCGTACACTTACATGTTCCCTTTGCTACCATCTTTTGTTTTTTTTCGGTTTTGTGCTCCTCTTTTTCGAAAAAAGAAATATATCGTTGTTCAAAATTATACCATCTTTACGGTAGATTTTTCAGTGGGATCATTTCAGATATACAATTATAAGGTTCGCTCTTTTTTTCAGAAAAGAAATTTTGAAAAATTCGCCACTGTACGTTTCAGTGAACCACCCATGTTAACCTCTAGACGATTTTTCCAAAAATTTCTTGTACATAAATGAAACTTTCTTGCTGAAACTTCAAAGAAGTGAAATTAATAAAAATAGATAAATGAATTATAATTGATAAAATGATTAAATAATTTATAAAATAATAAATAAATGATGAAATAATGAAATTGTGTGCAAATGAATCCTGGAGTCTTTTTTCCTAGTTTGTTCACATCTATACGCTAATTATTTATAGATGTCTAGCCAAATAGTCTGTCTCTAAATAGAATTGGCCATCCCTCAATCGATTATTCCATAATTTTAGTGGATTTGATCATGACTGTACTGCTCAACAATTTGTTAATGTTATGTATCAGAAGAAATGTATACGAACACAACCGATTGAGTCAATGTGAGTTCCACGTCGTTTCGGGATTGTTTGGATATTTTTTGATTTTTTCAACGATTAGTTGTGTACTGTTACAGCAGTGAACCCATTTGTGGGAATGGGGTTACGGAACACGAGGAACAATGTGATTGTGGACTCCCGGCACAATGTGATAGTTGGAATTGCAAAGCTGAAACGTGCACTTATCAATTACATCCATCGATCCTGGTAAGTCTGGACTAGTAATGTTTAGAGAGAAATAATAGAGGAATGAAATTTGAGAAGAAACTATGTGTAATAAACTACACGAACAAGGCTGAGGCCATATCGGACCTCCGGATTTATTTTATTTTTACTGACAATGGAGTTCGGATAATAAAATCAAAGAGTGTAGTTGTAGGATTAATCCTTTGGACTTCGTTTTCGCCTCTCCTGCGACATTGAAAACATTTACTTGTTAACTTTTTTCAGCACTTAAAGATAAAAAAAAAATAAAATTCGATTGTTCCTGCGATCTTCTGCTCCAGCACTTCCAGATAAAAAACAATAAAATTCGAAAAAGTCCTGGAGTGGTTGATGTTCCATGTGTCTAAGTAGACTGGAGTGAAAAGGTTAAAGGTTGACCTGAATAGTTTTCCCATAGTCAACCAACTGATTCTGGATGTTCTATGGATTTCATTTACTAGAGAAACCAATACTCTACCAAATGTCATTTGTAGTGGTTTTATCGCAGAATTCTTGTTCATTCCACTAGATCCTTCTTTTTTTTCCTTCTATCTCCGGATCAATCGCTGTTATCTGAATGTTTCATTTTTCTCCGCCATGTCAAAGTCTTTTTTTTTCAACCAGTTGTTTCTTGCAAATCACCACATTCTATCAGGATGTGTCATGAGTACAGCTGTAAAATTTTTTTTAAAATATAAGGAAAAAACTTCTAAAATTCTGTGGATGTTATTGTTACTGGTTATTAAAAGACATGTAAAGGAACGAGTTGTGCTAATGAGTTGAATTTTGATCAAAACTAAGGTATTAACTAGTAATCGCCTTTTTTTAATTTTTACAATTGTTATTCAATTAATTATTTCTGTCAGATTTTTTGAAACTTGATTTATTTTCACTGAGTTTGGAATTCAGGTAATTGGAAAATCTTTGGCGCTTCTTCTTAATTTCCGTTCTTTCCGGATAATTAAGGAGAACTTGCGTTCTTGAGCGTTCAATCTAGTATTTCTGAGGAAGGACAACTCATTCCTAGAACTCGATTCTCGGCAACCTGTCAAAATCAGGAGGGATTTCTTGTTAGTAATCGTTTTTTCTGCGGTGTTCATATAGAGACCCAATTCTTTTTTGCTGACAGCATGTCGTAATAACATTCCGTTGCTTTCAAGCTGAAGTTTCTGCGGAAAAAAAGACGCTGTGTAATTTCTTGGATTGTTTCTTTTTCCGATTCCTGGATTATATTGCTGATAGATTTTCTATTCTCATATACGAAAGACAAATCTCTGCTCTTCTCGCTTTATTCCCAAAGCATCGTTCGTTCAGTTCGGTATTTTCCCATAGAATATCCACGATTATCCATCCTGAACTATGTACTGGATACCAATGTACAATTCTCACGATGCATCTTCCAGCATAGTTTTTCCGGTGTTGTCCAGACATTTCGCCTACGAATGGCTTCAAATTGAACGAACAGATCGTCTGTGAAAGTTCCACGAAACTTGATTATTTACCGTAGCCCCGATTTCAAATTTTCTGTTTATTTTTAATTTTGTATGTGTCCACACTACTCGACATCTTTTTAGAGATTTATACTTTCAAAGTCTCCCAATTTCGACCCGATTTCTCAACAAGAGATCCTTTTTCGATTTCCGCAGACTTTTTTTAGCACTGGTATGTACAATGGCAAAAATTTGGCTTGTGCAAATATATCATATCCGTACTTTTCGCTCCACCTCTTCCTGTATTTGCTGGCTTACGTTTCGGATTCATTCATACTCTTGGCTTGATTTTAGAAAATTTTCCTCCTTTCTTTTGTAGCCAGAGGAACGACTTAATATTAAATTGTGTTGCATGCGTTGCCTAGCGAGTACACGATCCGTAACTTTTCCAGTATACACATAAAAGGTCCATGTAGTAACCAGTAGCAGTAATATCTTTTCAGTTTTGTGAAGAATCGACCTTTGTCAAAATTCAGAATTGATCGAAAATTTATTTGTTTAAATCAGAATGTGATTGTCTTATGAAAATCCCTCGCATATGGATTATTGATTGATCATTACACATATTGTTTCGTGCCACATTTATCGAGGTGATCGTTCGGCGTTTTGAGGTTTCTTCCTCAATAAACGTTGAGGGGAGGTTTTTTTTTCGAAAAGGTGAGAGTAACGTCAGTGAGATGACACATTAGAGAAGGGGAAGCCACATGACCAGTTTACACTGGATCATCCGCGCCTGTCCCACTCTCACACTTCACATCCAAAACAAGTCTGACTGACTGCTAAAGGTGCTGCTCCAGCTCGTCGCTCACGCTCACTTCTATTCTTCTGTTTACTCAATGTATTATTAGTTTTTAATCGTTTCTAGACAGTTGTAAAGGTGCATTTTTTTCGAATTTTTTGTTTGAATATATTATATTTTATACTAAAGTATTTCTGTATTATTTGAATTATATTGTTACTCTTGTATTATTATATTATATATTATTACACTATTTATTTTATTGTACTATTTATATTATTGTATTATTTATCTTTTTATTATATATATATATATATATACTCGGTTATTTACTATTTTGAAGTTTCTTTTCCGTAAACTTTTGATGAAGTAGTTGATTTTTATTTGATTATATTATATTCTATATTAATTTACATTTATATTATTTGTATTATATCGTTATCATTTATATTATTGCATCTATTTGGTTACTTCTTATTTTGAGTTTTTTTTTTCGTAAATATTTAATGGGATAGCTGATTTTTATTTGATTGTATTATATTTTATATTATTGTAAATCCATATTATTTGTATAATACAATTATTATTTATTTTTTGTATTTGGTTACTGTTTATTTTGAGTTTTTTTTTTTCTCTCGTGAATTTTTGATGAAATTGTTGATTTTCAGTGGGCTTCGGGCGTTGCTTTCGTCACTCTTTTCTCTGTGACTCTGACCCTCATACTACTTTATAAGGAAAGTATGTTGAATTGTTTCAAAATTCATAAACAGCGTCGTGAGTCCACGTTACGTCATGCGAGAATTCGTGCGCTTAGCGCCAGCCCGTATCAGTCACGGAAACAGCACAACTATGGAATAGAGGTAAATCGCCTCATATAACCATTAACCTCATCCATGTTGCAGCAGTAAATAATTCTCATCCCTCATCACTCATTCCTCATTTTTTTCTCCAGTTAAATAACGAAGCAAGTCCGTCGAGCGTTGCACCGCGCAGTTCAACTCTGCAACGACCGAAACAGCCGCCACCACCACCACCGCCGTAAGTACTTCTCGTTCAAAACGTTCAACGATTTCCATCGAATCCGTACGAATCATTCCAGACTAAAAGCATCGATCGCTGTCGATCCTGGAACATCATACGCTCGTCAAATCACTAATCGTGATGATCTTTCGTGGAAATTTGAGGATTTTGACTCAGGTACTAACTACTTTCCTTGATTTGATGTGTGCCTCAATCCAATTTCATTTAGATGATGATGACACAAACTCACAAAAGATGAACCTGTCATCGTATCCAGGACAACCGGGTGTACCCACCTGCCCTAGCTATCCGTCATTTGCACCGATAAATAGAGTCACGGTATGGTGTTTGGGATATTTTTTCCGGATTGATTTGATTCAAACAAATATATCAATTCAAAAAAAGTGAATATTCTGACCCTACATCATCCTGGATGAGGTTAATTGAGGAAAATGAGATCATTCGGATGAAAATTGTTGGATGTACTTTATCTATTACGCGGAAAGTTCCTATATCCTAATCACAATTGTAGGAAAAACAAATTTGTGAGAAGCAGTGCTGAGGAAAAAAAAACCCATGAGGAGAATCTTCTCTCAAAAAAAGGAAACGTTGATATTATTTCGGTATCAAATTTCCCAGCTGCTAGATTTTTTACTTTTACGGTTTCGTGGATCAAATTACCACGGGTTTTGCAACAATTGTAGCCGGATCCTCTCCGAAAAATCTCGGATTTTTCTTTTGTAGAAGAGTAATTTAATGAGTAGTCGATTTGTTAGATTTGCTACTGTACTCAATTAAGGCGATGAGGTAATTAGTTGAGAATGTTAACAATCCTTAAGTTGACGACGTGTTCCAACGTCATCGCCTTCCTTAAAACCTCAAAATGCAAATAAGGATTTGTTCGACTCATTCCGAGCAGATCACAAACAATTTGCTTTCCAGTTTGGCCCGTCGTAGTTTTGTATCGGTTTTTAGTTCCATACTACACTGGATAACGTAGTGGATAATGGTTTTGCTAAATGATACCAAGGTTCTGGATGATTACATTTATTTATTTATTTATTTAAATCCTTAATATGTTCACTTGGAAGCGATAACTATCTGAAGTAGAGTAAGACAAATGTATTTATGTAGGAAGACATGGCCATTCAACTCAATGGTAGGATTAAAAAAATTCACCTACAGATTCTGATTTCATGGACGACTCTGGCAAAATACCGTAAATTGGAGAATTTTTGAAAAATTGAGCTTTGTTTAATCCGAAAGTTTGAGATGCTGACATATGTTGCCTTTGATAGTAGTACATATTGTAGGATTAGCTAAAAGAAATAATATATGATATTTTTTAAATGTTATGCGATACGCTAAAATATTTTATGAATATTTTCATATCATACTATTATTAAAATCTTTATTATTGTTATATATTAATATTGCTGTTGTCGTTGTATATGTATATATATATATTTGTAATATTTTCAAAATACCTTTCCTTTCATTTCTTTTCTATGGGATTCTAGAAACCAGAAATCTTAATTCATTTTATAATATTAAATAGACTTTTTCATATTCTCTTTAGAAATTCTCTTAGAAAATAGAAAGAAAAGAAGAGAACGCATCTCTTGTTTCAAAAGGATTTTTTTTAGACAACTCAAGAAAACTAATTGTATTAACAATTTCACTGTGCATTTGTTCCTTGTTCCAGTTTAAGGATAATTTCCAGAAAGTTCCACTTCTTTTTTTTGTGAGAGTTCGTGCGTTTTCAATGTCCTCCGAGTGATGTTTTTAGCTTTCTCCACTTTCGAATTCGTAATGTAATTAAGAAACCTACTGCGATGCTTACAGTATTCATTTTCGGCTGTGCCCTTACAGTTTTCCTTGGACACATTTTCCTGGCAGAATTTTTGGAATTATTTTCCTCTATAAGCGATTATGTAAAAAATTTTCGAAGAAAAATATTTCTATCTCGAGAATAAGATGCAAGCTTCATTTTTTTTGCGCTTTTCTCTCTTAGGATGTAAATGAAAGAATCAAATAAATATCGGTTTTTCTCATATTTGAAAAATGAGTTTTTATTTGTATTTTTATTTATAACATAAAACTCGTTAGGTTCTAACGGTAATTAATTTTAAAAAAAAACCACACGTATTTATTCAATCTTGATAAATATTAGAAGTTTTGAAAATTCCAAAATCTAACATCTAATTTTTAAAATTTCCTGTCACCGCATGATTTTAGGTTGAGTTTCATGGATCGGGAGCAACAATGGACACATTATGCACGTCTAGCGGTGGTTCATCATCAAGTGCTGCATCTCTGTAGGGTTCCAGGATTTTAGCCATGATATTTTCTCTAAACTCACTCTCTTCCACTCTATAAACAACATCTTTTACTCCGTACGATCTACGCGTTAATATAGGATCGTACGGATCGAGTGTACGAACAGGTCCGGTCGCAAATTTTCACAATTTTATTTTTTTTTCCCATCGACACCACTTCACATTATTTATGATTCGCCTTTTCATTTATGTATTATTTGGGTTCAGCTTCTTTCAGCATCGGTGCTTGCCACCTCTAAGTCCTTTTCTTCTGATTTTATTCGTGACATTCATTTATTTATTTCAACGAAAAAGAAAATCATCGAAAAAAACACTTTCATGGCTTTATTTACGTCTTCATGGGTTATTTTGATACTAAGGAGTAGATTTTGCAAATATTTTTTGAAGTCATTTGCGAAAACCAGGATATACGGTGAAAAATATCAAATAAAATGATATTATTTAATACGGAATAAAATTTCCGCTATCAATTTCATAGCCATACCTATTTGCGTGTGTTAGCAATATCCACATATCAAAAATATTAAGGGGTATTTTAAGCTCTTCCTTTAACATTCAATAATCTTTTTTTTTGCAAAAATTATTTAATAATTGATTGTGCAATTGTATAGTTTGATTAGAGCTAATTTCTCGAAAAAAAAAACATTGAAATTTCAATTTACTCATTAGTATCATTGTTTGTTTGTTTATTTGTTTTTTCTTCTCGCTTCTTCTCACCCAACTCTTAGATTATCTTATTTTCCCATCGTTGTTCCACATTTTTCGCCAACGCAACGAATAAATCTATTTGATATGTTTTCCACGTTTTCTTTCGTAAAGTACACCCCACACACACACATTTCTCTGGAACATCAGTGGATCCCAGATGTTTCGAATGTTAGTCCGGATTTTCTTGAGAGAGAACTTTGATAGGTAGTCAGTTTTCCATTATGCTCAATTACATTTCAAATCTCTTCGTTCGTTCCTGAAAACAAGATCCATCTAACATTTTAGTTCGAATTGAATTTAGATCACATTCTCTATGCAACGATAACAATTCAGTAGATCCATGATTTCATCTTAAATAGTCTGGAATTGGATTCGTTGAAGAGTTCGATAAGGAATTACTACCTAATCCAGTAAACCAGTTGTTACTCTGCTCTACTATGTTCACAGAAATACCCAGATAATATGCTAAAAGCTTCCGTTAACTGAGGCATTGCGAGAGTCCACTTTATCCATGTTCATTCATCCGGAACCACACCTGGTCGTAGGTTTAGTATTTATTTGCTCGATCATTGTTCACTTTGTTTGGCCTAACACATTTTTTTTCTTCACATTTTATGATAGCAATTTCTTTCAAAAATATCCGCTCATCAGCGGAATATGTAATTCAGGAAGATGTAACGTTTCCAATGGATTACTTTGAAATTATTAACAAATATTCACCGGATCCGTCAACAATAAACCTTTATATCTTAAAAAAAATCGAAGGAAAAGATTTCATGAACATTCAAAAATAAGAGGGCCAGAAGTCAGGTCAAGAGTCACATCCATACTTTCATCGATTCCTGAATAAGTGGATAAAGTAAAGTAGTGTTGAAGGGACCTCCTTTTTTCAAAGGAACTGAGGAAACCATAGCTTTTCCAGAATTTCAGTGAAGGAATGTTTTTCAGATCCCTTCCTTTTTTTTAGTGCTGAGTACGAAAGAAGGGAATTTATTGAACTTTTTCGGATTTTTCGGATGGATAGAAAATTATTCCAAATGGGTTTCACCTTAACGAGAACACCGTCATCCTTGAAAAGATCTATTAGACAAACAGAAAATCTCTGGAGTAATTTGATATTATGAGCTTAAATGTACACAAATATCATTTTATTATTTCTTGTACTTTAGGGATTTGCCCTCCGGCTAGTTCCCGTATTAGGATACTAACTCATTAAAAGGAGGAACTGAAGGCGCTTAACCAGAATCAACATTTCTCGGAAGTGAAATCCACAGTATCAGAATTTTATCCACAAATTCCAAGAAATTATTAACGACGCATTTAGGAGTTTAGGGTGTAAATTTTGAAAGTGTTCTTATAACAACAAAATAATTTAATGTGACATATCTCTTTATATTTTAATCATTCCTTTATATTTTATTTATTTTGTTCCATTTCTTGAATTGCCTTATTCATTTATAACAAGTCTTACTGTATACTATTTATATATGATTTATATTTTAGGGATTCCTAATGTTAATGTTTCCATGTTCCAAAAAAGTATCAACCATAGTATATAGTAAAGTATACAGTAAAGTATCAAAATTATGTTAATGATATTTTTTATTGATTTTCTTGAGCAGTACCCTGGATTTATATAAGGGAGCTACTCAGGTAATAATATTGTTTCCAGAAAAAATCACAAAACTAACTTAATTCTGTACCAGTTGCTGCATATTTTTGAAAAATCTACAGCCTCACCCTCCCCATTTTTCTTCTAGAATTTCCTACTATCTATTCAAGACGAATAAGAAAAAATAAGAAAAATTTTGCTCATCACATGTCTATCTGCGTGTTCAGCGTGTATAATTGTGAAAAATTGGAATTTTTAGAATAAGTATATGAATAAATTGGAGCGTTCAGAGCTGATCAATCCAATGTTTCTGTACGCTTTATTTCCGTTCCCCATACGACTTGAAATTCCATGGTACAAGAATTTCCATGAGACTAAAAAAACCAATTGAAATATTTGAAGGGATGAATTTATGCTGCAATCTGTGGTTCCAAGTATTTCAGCACCGTTTGTTAGTATTTTTAACCTGAATTTTTAAAGAAAAATGTTTACGAAGTCCCGTTTTTATTCTGGAGAACAGAATTTCTAGAAAGTTCTTGAATAGGTAATGAAGAATAGTTGTTAGTTGACGAACTAATTCGAACTGTTCATCAAATCCTGAGAAATATTTAGGGTCTGTTAGACTTTGAAAATTTGACATGGCAATTATATATTTTTACGGAATGTAATTTTTTGATTCTACGAATTATTCCCTGAATGTTGTTATTTCCATGACCATGGTTTATTTAATCTCTTCTCTACAATTTTTAAATTGTTTTTTTTTGAGCTCAAGAAACAACTTTTTTTTTGTTCTACTGTAACATGTTTATCGGTTACACGTTTTACATATTTTATCATGTTTTTCTAGTGAGGTAGCCAACTTTCTCCGGATGCTATTATTTGTAGTCCCGTTTGTGGTTGTTTTCGCTAATTTTAATTGATTTCACGATTTTTCAAACCTCATGGATTTGTTTCTAACCGACTGCATAAGAACTATGTTACCGTAGAATATAGAATCCTATATCCGAGAATATGTAATTCGGATATACATCAAACTGGTAATATACTTGTTTTTCGTTCGTGAATAGCAACATTTGTTCATTGGGATATGAAATTGTTCCAGGATATTTATGATGGTTCTCCCTATAGTTAAATGGGCTAGGAGGGGAAATGGGATAGGGCTCGTTCAAATACGTTTTGTTACGTTTTATAGGCATATAAAAATGTGAATACGAACACAATCGATCGTATTTTTTTTTGTTTTTAATTTCTACAATGAAAGTCATTTACGTTCATGGCAGCACACACGTTGATAGCTTGGCGGGTGGTTTCCATCCGCGAAGCTCAACTTTGTTTTTTTTTTCTTCCCTGTAATGAGTTCTATATGACGCTGAATAGCGATGTCCCCTTCATTAACCGTGGATCAGTGTTTGTCGGTTGAGGCGAGAATTTCATTCGCTCTTTCTCTCTCCCCCTCTCTCTTCTTCTTTCTCCTCCTTTCCACACTTTTCATTTCATTTTCTACGATCCATCTGCATCTATTAGAATTTATGTACAGATAGACAGCACATCGGAGCGTTCTGGATGAATCATCCGAGCGCTTCGTCAAAGTATTCTTTCCGTGAGAATTTCGCATACTTTTGTTGTATGCGACATTCAGTTCATACATCCACTTTCATTCAAATTGTTTTCTGGATATCTGCGCTAGATCTGGTGGAATATCTCTTTAAACAACGTTTCTGTATGTTTTTGTTCACTTTTCTTATAACTTTCTTTGTTAAAAAAAGACAAGAAAATGATTAGTTTATGGGGATTTTTTAGATTTTTGAGTTTTTTCAACTTCTTTGGAAATTATCCAATTTTTTGCAAGAAATATCTTAACTATTTGTAAAATAAGGTCTGTATGATATCAATGATGATTTCTCGACAAAAACCATATCGTCATTCCACAAAACGAATCCCAATGAATTTCGAGGACATCAATCCATCAATTTACGTTGTTATCCTATTGAAGAAACTAACAAAAAAAGTGGAAATCCACTTAATTAGGGAAGAAATTTTGAGGAATTCTACAAATGAAGAACGGAAAGCAAATCCCGTTTTGAAATTACAGTATTTTATTGGATTACCAATTACAGTATTTTATTGGATTATTGAAATTACAGTATTTTATTGGATTACCAGCCTCAAAAATCGAGTTTTTTACTCGATTTTTGAGGCTGGTAAATCAGTACACAGTCCCCTTATTTGTCTTCTCTCTGAACATTCGGATATTCTGTATTTAAATTAAGCCGAGTCACGGCTGTTGAATTTTTCACGACGAAAATTCTGCATCCTCAATTCACTCATCAAATAACTAGTAACAATTCTAATTGTCCGGGAAAAAAGAAGGTTGAAAGGAAATTATTCTATGCGAACAGGTTGTTTTGCGCATTTTTCCTTCGTCCAGCATATAAATAGCTGAGAATTGAACGCATTTGAACTCTTATTATTGATTTCTCCTGAATATGAATGAGTCAAAACTCTTACTTTAGGGGGTAAGGTGAATTTTCCTGTTTTTTTTTAACGCAACTCTATTGTTTTCAGGAATGTAATTACGAAGGTCTATCTATTTACTATCTATTTGCTATCGGAAAGTTTTCGTTTCACTAAACTACCACTTCTCATTATTCCAGGAGATAATTCAGGAAAAACTGTTATTAGCTATACACGAAAAATAAAGAAAAAATAAAAATATGATAATAAATAATAGTAATCATGACATTTTAATAAAGTATGTATATGATATAAATTGGAAATCTATCTAGAATCTAGGATAAGATCTAAAATAATAAATAAATAAGTAATAAATAAGTAAGTAAATAAGTAAAGTAAAAGTGAAAAACTGTTGTCTTTTTTTTAGAAGTAATGTATTTGAAAATTGTTGCTGAGTGAAATCACCATTAAAATACTATTTGGTAGGAACCCATTTAGATTTTGTCGATTATTCTGTGGATTTTATCCTATCAAACCGTGCACAAATCAATAAAATAGATCATAACTCCTTTCCTGACCTACTGCGATTCATTCTCGTTTATCATTCAGGTCAGGATTTGTTCTCTAGGATTACATTGAAGGAATTAACAGTAAATTAGTTCAGATGAACCTACTCTACTACGATGTGTAAATTCCTCTACTAACCAATCATCATTCGGTGTTTACTGTGAATTATGACTAGTATTACGTTTCCATCCATTCTAAAGTAAACATTACTGACAGAAAAAAAAATCCGTTGACTTTATCTTTTCCTGAGATTTGTGCATCTATTCTGAAACAGATAGCGTGGAATTTATCCGGAGATTCCCATTACGAGATTTACTATGAGCTTCAATGTCTACATTACACTATATCCGTTTCTTCAGACCCACTTTATACTTGCATTTAATTTCTTATTTCATTTCATTTCCTTCTTTTTAGGATTTTTTCTTTTTTAATTCTTTTGTGTATGTGAAACTAATCTCTAACATTATCCGGAATCTTTGTATATTTCGATGTTTACTCTGGTTTCCTTCGTATAATTTATATCATGCAGTTTTAAAAATATTTTATACTGGAAATACTGTGCGTTTTTTTCCTAAATTAAAATAATTATTTGAATCTTATGTTAGTTTTCCAGTTACACTTTGACAATTTTTGACTTTTCTTGATTTCTCCATGACTCATCAGCCTCATTTATGCACTCTCCAGTTTTCCTCATTTCCCTTGCTGCTCACATTCTGATCACCGTTATCGAGCGGTGTTCGTTCCTGCAAAAAAAAGAAACAATAGGACATTCCCTAATTTCCATGAAATTTCCAATTTCTCAAGGATTACGTTTATTTTGTGTTTAATGCCACTGTAGATGTGAACAGAGTAGTCCTAAATAGGAATAGGAACCACATGAATCTTCCTTGAATTTAAGAAAAGATCCATGAAGATGTAAAAAAAAATCTATGCACGAAAAAGCTGACTTTTCAGTGCTTTCCACTTATTGTTTGTTTTATTTTTCTTTTCTTCCCGATATCTCATCACTATCCTCTTCTTTCATACTGCCCCAAAACGTATTTATTCCAGAAATTATTCTGGACACATTTGAACAATAACAACTAACTCCTGCAAAGCCGGAACGTTCATCGCAGCGGACAGCTTAAGGCGTTCAATGCTTATTGATTAATCATCGTCAACACAGCAAAATGCACTGTCATTCCTGAAATGATTCGTTCGCATTTCGTTTCTGATTTACTCTTAGACTGTTTTGATTATTTTAGGTCACATTTTTTCCCATATTTAAAAATAAGCACTTGAAAGAGGTGTCCTTCTTTAAAAAGTTCATTGCAGTTGCGTTTATTTCATTCAATTCAAATCAGTCAAATTACAAACAAAATAATTTTTCTTTCTTCTTGAAGTTCCCAAAATTCTTTCATCTGGATTTGTTCCTGAAATTATAGCCACAAAGGAGACATCAGATCCCTGCAGTATCCTACTAATCTTCAGCTCTGGGCTGATATTTATAATAGTTATTTGAAATAACCATTTCACACCGATTTTTCCATGGATATTCCTAGATTTTCCGGTGTTCCTATGCAAATATTCCTGAAACAACACATTTCAAACCTTCTACAGAGAACTCGACGCGGAAACGCGGTCGAGTGGTTCCACTATAGAGGTTCTTCGCACGTTTATACACTAAAATTTCAGGATATCATCCTTCTGAACTGCTTACTAATAGCGGTTGTTACATTTTAAGTCTTTTCGGAGTGTAAGATTTTTTTCCTCAAATTTTGCACTCAAAAGCAACGCGGATCTTTCCAGAACATTGCACACAATTCACTTCGAAGTAGACGATGTTTATAATTCATGCACTGTTGTGCACAATGTCGTCTAGAAGTAAATAAAATTAAGAATTTTTATTTTCTTATCATATTTTCACACCTGAAATTTCCAAACCACGGAGATTTCCACAAAACAAATTTTTCAACATTATGAAATTTTGGATTTTATGCAACCCACGCTAAGTCTGGAATCATCTCCTATTGTCAAGAGCACTATCATTGATTTGTGCATCTCCAGGATATACGCGCTTGTTCACCGAAAAAAATGACCCAGCGTAGTGAAACCGCAAAAAAAAAAAAACAAACCATGAGTTGTAATGAATTGAGAAGCTCGTTCACGTGGAATCCGTCCTATCGCGCTATTTTTTTCGGATCCAACTACATCCGATAACTACTTTCTTCGCGGATTCGATCGGTTGTTGCCCGGATTTCGTGCAGATCAGCTACCAGTTTGTTTTTAGAACACTTGCAAGCTCTTCGTTAATAGGTGAAACCTCGGTGAAGGCGTGGAGTTGTGGTTGAGGAGGAGAAGTGCGCCCGCTGACAGAGGTGCACAGAAACGAGCGTGTTAGTGTGGATTGCGTTCAGAGAACGAGACGCAGAATGGGGGCGGACCCCCTGGGGGCATTGCCTCGGACACTCGCACGAAAAGTCCTCTGCCTTCTATCGTTGAGGGACAGAACTCGGTTTGTTATACGTTCATAATCTATTCTGTTGTTTTCAACTTTTTGTTTCTTTTTAGTGAGTAGCACTTCTTGGTATTTTCCCTCATTTTATTGACTCATACCTAGGAATCAGTTATTAATCCGATGTCAAACAGCTTCGCGCAGAAAATGTACGGATAAGCCTCACTCCAACACCGCTCTGCAAAATTGAGATTTTTCAAGCCTCTGTTTCAAACGATCCATAAGTGCTATTCTTGGCTTGACTCGGATGCTTATCCGTACTGTGCACTCATACACCAACTTGTACGAGTAGAAATTATAGACACAAAGCGCTCTTGATCCTCAAATCCTTAAAGGAAATTGCGCATAATTTGAATGCTACCCTTCCGGAACAACACAATTGAATATTTTTAGCTGTGAACGTGTGTGTACGCTTTGGCGGACTATTGCGATGGAGGCGACGAGGTCCGAAACGAAACCAGTCTGGGTTTATGTGATATTCCGTAAAAATCACTGTTCAGGTGACAATTTTGACTAAATTTCAACTATTTTTAACATTCGTAGAAAGCGTTAACACCCTCAAAATTATTTAGGTCATGAAAAAATGACCGTGAATATTAGTTTCGATGGGCCAATCTTCTGGAATCGTCAAGTTGCATACATCTACTGCTGTTCATGCCATTTTGATGAACATGAGGTAGGTGGTAGGAGCTCAGTTTTTTTTTTTTGCTTCCTCGTAAAATTTCCAGTTTTTTGTTGACTGAATCCTTATGTAGTGCTGGACGAGGGAAGTTACTCGTATAGTCCACCCAGCTCTTCCCCTAATAACTATGTTTTGCTGCTGGACAACGCTTCGCCCGCATCTTTCATAACGCTTTTCGGCCAGTGTAAACAAGACTTGACCCTCACATGAGGAGAAGCATCGAGTACAATCGAAGAACTTGAACGATAGAGTGGAATTGCTTGAGGAAATCACCTCAAATCCACAGCCACGCCCGTAGATCATGGTTTTCTCTGGTTCTCGACCTTACCAGCAGTGGTTTGATGGTTTTTTTTTCTCCTAGCATACTTTACTTAATCAGGATAGATCCTGGTGATTAGAGTGATTTCGTTTTAAGCACTGAAATTCCCCCAAAATTTTGTTAAACGAATCGAATCCACATCGTTGTCAGCTATGTTCCTTGTTCCCGTTTCATAATTGTAATGTACTTTTGGGGACATTCACTCACTTCTATATGTGGATTAGGAGATTTTAGCTCTCACATTCTGGATTATTTATTCTATTGCGTCGTTGTTATTACACTTCTCTGACAAATCTGGCTCTAGCGCAATTATACGACCCGTTTTAGCAGCTATTCGAGCGTTGTCGGCTAGACATTGAGCGGACATCGTTATTTTCTCAGTTCCTAGCCACCACTGGATCATTTAGTAAAGTTCTATTAAGGACTAAATAACTGAGCAGAGTAGAGAATTATAGACATAACATGGATCTACTTCTAGGATTTTTCTCCCATTTTTTCCTGGGAAAAGTTGTGTATGGAGGTGGCACCGAATGATTTGCACATGTTATGACAATCTCATTTATAGCAAGAAATAATAGCACAAGTAGCAACTATACTAGTATCTGACTTGACATCTGTGAGATGATCCTAAATAAACATTGGCGTGAATGTCATTGGACCCAGCAGAAAGCATTGAAATTTGAGACTTCTCAAATCTCACTAAGACAAACTTTAAAGAAAACTGAAGTCGGCACCCCTATAGCAATTTTTAAGGCGATATGAAGATTGATTCCAGGGAAATACTGCATTCACCTAAAGAATATCTTCAGTGAGATATAATGCAATAATATAATATAATTGTAATGTAATGTATACATTATAATAACTAATATAATTTACTCTGCGGATTTTGAAGTAATATCAACTAGTATTTAATTAGTATTGAGTTGGAGACGTAAGAATGGACCATTTTCTTTTTTTTTTTTGCTCAGAAATTTCCCGTTACCACCTTGTCCAGGATATTAGTCTATCCTAGCTAAAGCACTCGTTGATGTCGTAAAATAGAGCATTAACAGAAAACTGTTTCGATTATAATAAATGATTTTCAAAAAAAAAAGATTAAAGTAGTTCATTCTTTCATCTCCAATATAAAAATTTGGGCATTAAATCCATCAAAATTTTTTTTAAAAGGGAAGCTAGTGAAGTAACCAGCGCTCAGTGTGATTATTGTTCATGAAAAAAAATGACAGTAGAAGAAAGTGAAAATGAAAGAAAATGATGAAATGACCGACGTTATTTTTAGGGACCATTGATGACAATTTTGAGTAAATTTGAGCAACGTGTTGAACGTATGTGTCTTGTGGATCGTCCCGTTGATTATCCGTTCTTACCGGATTCCATGTTTTCCTATATGGCTAAATGTATGCCGAAATTGCAGGTGTGGCTATTTATCTTCGTTTTTCTTCCTGCTCTCAAGAAGAGAATACTCAAGTATTTATGCTCTTTTAGTTCATTTATCTACGTGAACTGGACCTAGAGAAGATAAATCGTGCTACAGTAGTCGACTTGGCTAATCACAACACTTTGAAAAAGGTTTGCTTCGTTTTCTAAAGTATCCTTTAAGTATCCATTTGGTTTTTTGGATGTATTTTATGGAAACTGTTTATATTACAAAGAAAAACAGAAATTTCCTAAATTATTGATAGTAATAAGCTGGAAAACTATTCACAGCTCATCAGAATTCAACACATCATCTTATCATGGCCGAGCGTTATCGAAAATTATACTCAACAAAAGTATAAAATCAATTTTAAGAGATTTTTTAAGGCTAACATCCTCATTCTTAGTGAGGTTTAGGAAAATTTATGAGGTCTCCACAATAACTTCCTTACTATTTTCCCAGCGATGAGTATAGAAATTTATTTCAACAAAAATCATCATCAATCAAAACAAAAGGATTATCCACAAGAACAATCCTACTTAACCATTCATCATTTGAGCGCTTAGGTGACATTTGTGAACTTTAATATAATTTAATATATTTAATATATACAAAATAATGGCGGAAAGAAAAAATCCAGAATACCGTATAGAAAAGTAGACGTGGTCCAACAAGACTTGGTCTGTCCATCAGTTTTGCTCTTATCTATTCTGCTCAAGTTTAAAAAACCTCAAAATTCATCTAGAAAATTTTAAAACTCCCAAATTTACTTTATTGTAATTTTACCATTTCTATGACACTGAAGAAATTTTCAAGTACGACGGAACATCACTCCTTAGATTTTTGTGTTTTCGTTCTTTGACTTCCTTAATAGTTATTTCTGGAAGAGATGCATGCATCAACAGGATTTCTGATACTTCAATATGGAATAAGCGTCCTTGATTTGACTTCTGGAAGGGAAGTTTGCGTTTGAAATCCTTGTTTATGCCATCCGAGTGTGTTGCCTACGTCAGAGGTTGCACTAGCGACTTCCTCGAAAACTTGATTGAAAAAGAGCAAATCCAGCGATTGTTTTGACTTCTTTCAAGTTAATTCCAGGAGAAAAAAAAACAATGGATATATAACATTTTTCGAGGGAACAAATTTCCTGCAATATTCATATGTACGATGGTTTTTCCTCGTGTTCCTGGAGATGAGCTTTCCTTCCTTCGTACTCCGTATTCCATAAAAAAAAACGTATTTGATGCGAGCAATCGTCCGGCCAGAAACTCGCATCCAATCTCTGCGGCTCATCCTTGATTGCTTTATGCGCCGTTCGAAAGCATCACAGCTGTCATTTTGATGTATGTCACCAGGCTAACAAGATATAATTTGTTTGTGATTTATCAAAAAATATATATTCACTTCCTGGTGATATCCTAGGATGACGTTTCATTTAACTTATCCATAGATTTTCAGGTTATCGTACATGGTTGCCGAAATTACGAAGTTCTTGAGGATTTCCGAAATCTACCTCAATTGCTCGTGGTCAGAGGTGAAATTCTAGGATTAAAAGTAAGTAGTACTACCGTTATGTTGAATGTTTTCAGTCTCAATGAGGGAGGATCAGAATCTTAGTCTAAACATTGTGAGCGACGCATAATAATGACACGCAACATTCCCAGGATGACTTTTGATCGTTCTGGAAAAATCCAGAAAAATTTGCGGAAGATAGCATTTATAGTGAACTGAGAACATGATTTCTTGTTTCCGTCACATATTTTGAAACATTCACTGAAGGACTTTCAGGAAAGTTAGTCACAAAAACGTGACCAAATACGCTTTTTTTTTCATGCTTCAGGAAAATTGAGTTTATCCCAGGAGCTTTTAAACGAAGCCAGTGACAAATCCATTCTTCAATGGATTCTTCTCAAGCGTTTTTTCTTCTTTCTTTTTCTTTGAACGAACAGTTTTTACAATCGTTTAAATTTATGGCCGTGTTTTCAAGTTCAAAACCTCCTTGTATTCATCCCCTCAATAATCCTACTTTCCATGTAATTTACCTGTCTATTATCTCTTTTACAAAATGAGGTATTATGAGTGCGAGAGAGAATTTTCAGCCTCGAAGAACGGGGCCAGCTTTTAGGCAGTATTTGCCGTTCCATGGATTCTTCCTAACGCCCTTACTACTAATCGTTTTAGGAGGTTATAGAGGAGAATGCCCTTTCGTGGCTCGTTCTCACTTCACGAACGTTTGACAAACGAATTTTCACAGGGGAATTCAAACGAAAATTCTTCTCGCAAATATATTTCTGGACGTGTATCGGGAAAAGTGTTCCTAGCCAAGTCCTAATCCAATTAAAATGCATTCGTTAGCACAGGGGGAGAGGGGTTCGGTTCCAATTGCTAGTTGTTAACCTAATTTTTTTCTCCTAGACCTGAACAATGAAGTGAAGTGATTCCACTTGGAATTAGAGGCTCATAGGGAACGTGTTTATTTTTGAATGAATTTTGGTTCTGTTTAAACTTTGAAGGGGAAAAAATCACTGAATCCTATCGCATACCCAATGAAAGGAAAGTTGCATCCATAAAATCCCTTGAAAAAAGTGGTTACTTAATGGTAATTCTCATGATAACATACAAATGGGGTTTTTATTGCCTTTTAATACATTTATATTAGCATATTTAATTAGTAAGTCTAACGACATATCATTAGGAATCCTAATTCATGTAGGATACACAATGGTTTTATGTTCGTTCAAGGAAACTTCATGTATGTTCATCCGGGATAGTTTTTTTTTTATTCCAAGACTTTTTATCTGTACAAATGAATGTAGCAAAGATATTTAATGATTTTTTTCGTTGAGCCAGTCAAGTTAATTAAACTTCTCAACATTCATTTCGCTGATGGATTAAGAGAGTTCGCTGTAATGAGGGCATAGGACTCATCCCGTAGATATACGTAATACTATCTGGAAATGTTCCAGAAACATTTAGAAAAAGTAAAATAATGAAGAATGCTACAAGCTCATTACATAGAAACAGATATCCATGTAGGTAATATATTTTGTAATTTTTAAGACTTTTAGGTCTCCCTTCCGATACTATCCAGAAATATTTCCACAAACATTTGACATTTGACTGTCAATTGACTAATCATCATCTTCAAAAAAAAAACCCTTTTTTTAAAGATACACGACACAGAAGTACAATCAATATCCAGCAAAAAATCATTACACAATTCCCTTTAAAAATTATTTTACAGCAGAAATAAAACTTAAAAAAGGGAATATTTTAACATGCCGTGTCATTAAATTTGTACGAATCCCACCCACAATGCCCGTTGGTCAATCCCAGAAACGGAAACATCGCGTGATTCTTTAGTCCGCATCCCGTATAGTGCACCTATGGATCCAGAATTCGAATGATGAAGTGGTAACACGTCAGCAAACTTTTGAACTAAACTAAATTCTTTTTTAATTCCTATAAGTTTTTCTCGTGGAAAAATAATTAGATGACCTTTCATCACTGTTCTTTCCGAACGGGATTTGTTCAGAAGTACTTCATGTTTG
This sequence comes from Necator americanus, assembly GCF_031761385.1. NCBI lineage: Eukaryota > Metazoa > Nematoda > Chromadorea > Rhabditida > Ancylostomatidae > Necator > Necator americanus. The sequence goes on from NC_087376.1 coordinate 33,253,043, forward strand.
AGATGTCTCGATCGATTTTTGATGGTCTGGAGAAATTTTTTTCAATGATTGTTGTTCCCCGCCTTATCCGGGCAATTCAAATAAGATTATGACGTGTACCATGAAAACTTCGGACGCTTCTCAAAATCGAATTTTCATAGAACATTGGACAAGGAAAAGTCACTGATTGTGAATCAATTTCATGATGATACACCATGATTGAAGAGGTAAAAAATTGAGGAAACTATCGTTGTGTGTTTCTTAACGTCGCTCAGTGCTAAATTTAAATTATATTTTCCTCCTAATGCTCTAAAATAACAACTGAGTTCATCTTCACTCTTTTTTTTCATTTTTTTCACTTCTTTCTTGTTTGTCCAGCACTGGCAATGTCAGGATGCTAAAGGAGATCTTCAATTTGTCCCAAGGGATCTATTTTTTAAATTTGGACTTGGTTATTATTTACTGGATAATATAGAACTGCTAGTAGTCCGAGGCAATATTTCACAGCAACAAATTTAGTAGGTTGATAGGTGGAATCATCAGGAATGGAAAGAGCATTGGAGGTACAACCCTCAGTTTGTAAAATCTAACAAAGTCATGAGGACCAATTAGAATTATTTATTTAACTTATTTATTTACTAATGTGATAAATATGCTCCAAAATACTTAACAAAACAAGTAGTGAATCATAAAACAGAAAAAAAAACGGCAAAAAAAATTTTCAAAAAAATTAATTGAATAAATAAATAAGTAAGTAAAACATAAAAATAAATAAAATATATTATATAAGTATAATGATGAGTCTATCTAATATAAAAAATAAATATAATATAATACAAATGTATACAAAAACATACAACACTCAAAATGTAAATATATTAATATTTTTCAACAGAAAAAGAACACAGTAATTAATCACTGTATTCTTGATAGCCATGGTACAAAAAACTATCTATGAAATTAAAGAATTGTCAGACTAAAGGATTTCAAACCTTTCTCCTGAGAATCTCGAAGAAAAAGACTACTATTTTTTCACATACAAAAAAAAACTTAATGATGATGGATTATCTCTTTCACTTAGGATTTTTTTTTCTTCCAGGCAATGTTAGGAGATTTTGAGGAAGAACAAACCGGTTCATCACCAGCATCACAATCTCTATCACAATCAATTTCACAATCGATTTCGGATAGCAGCGATCAACCGGAAACGGTGACCGTTCAGGTTGCAACTGGACCGTAAGGCATAGCCTAGAAAGATCCTTTAATATAATCCGACATTTTTAATGACGTGTACTTCTCGTATTTTTGTCTGTCATTGTCAGAAAAAAAAAGATTGACAATAACAGATTGCTTCATGGCATAATGTATACACATATTATAAGCTCTGAGCGATAATGAAAGGACATCGACGGTCGATTCTATTTTTCTGGTCTTTGTTATATATTTTAAGTGACCTCCTTCATATATATGTATACATCCTTTCCATAGTCCTGAAATTGCCACTGTTATTGTTATTGTCACTGTCATTTTCCTCGACCTGTAGACTGTCAATAATGAGCTCAATATTGTGCGCTTAAATGCATGCTTTATGTATTTATAAATGTGATGCTACCATCGTCTCCTACAGCTTCCTTTCATTCTTTTGTTTTTTTTTTCGATTTCTTTTCTTTTCGTTTTTTTTTTCTCTACGATTTTCTGTTCTTCACCATTCTCTTCGCAAAGCATCTGTGAGCATTTATGACCTCTTTATATTTTTCCCACCTAGCTGTATTCATTCCTTGAGGAGATGTTTAAATTAACTCGCAGACGCTTTATCCAGAGAAATAAACATTATTTATGCAACGAAACAGTTGGTCTTTTTATTAAAAATGATTCAACTAATCATAAAAATAATCTCAGGAGAAAATAATTTCAAATTTCCAAGTTGAATGCTTGCAAATTTTTAAAATTATTACACAGGTAAACCATTTGTTGAGCAAAATCAAACAGTTGATATTTTGGAGGCAAAAAAAAAATTGATATTTCTAAAAGATTTCAGGATTATTATTTCTCTGATCTATTCCTTCTCAAGCTTACATTTAATGAAGAAAAATAGAACGCATTCCTTGTGGGACCAATGTCATCCTGGAGATCAGTCTTACAAAATTCAATTCACTATGTTCAAATCCCTCCTTCGTACAATATTTAGTGAAATTAGAAACTCAACGTGTTATTAAAAACCAACAAACAACTGCAGATTTTAAAGTAAACAGGAAAATTTGGGAAAAATAATTCCGACTAAACAATAACGCCATAAATTCCAAAGGTGGTCAAAAATAATCGAAAGTGAAGGAGTGCACCAAGGAGTAGCGATATGGATCCATAAAATCAAATAAAATAAAATCATTAAATCATACATCCATTAAAAAAAGTCTTTTGGGATCCTGTTGGATAATAATTATAATCAGTGATACCAATGAATGTTTGATATTTCCTCTATAACTTATCGAAAATCAATAAGCCATAAAATAATCGATAGGATATGGATTTGAAAGTTTTCCGATGACTACGTTATTCCACACTAATCCTTGCAAACCATACTGTTAATAAGTGTATTATTGATCGTATATTTGAACATTCGAAAAGATTCATTGTTGTGCTCCTCAAATGTAACTGATGGCCTTTTATCGGAGATCCAGGACTCAAGGCTCTCGCAAATTTTTGGATATTACACTATGAAGGATGGGAAATGCTGGAACTTATTATGTACTGCATTAAATTATAGCAAAATCTATCAAAATAAGTTTCCCTTATAGAGTGATACAAGTCAATAATGAGGAAAAATCCATATGACGAGTGTGACGAAATTGGTTTGTGACCGAGTCACAATTGAGTAGATCAGATCATTGAGTGATTATTCTCAGTTGAACTCGTGCTTTAAAATATGACTATATCTTTATCTACCATATGCAACAACTAGAATTTATACTGACAAATAAGAGGAGGGAAACAAACAAATCAATGATACAATCAATATCATCATCACCAACTCAAAACAAATGCAAAATGAATGAGCACTTTGAACATTTGTAGGTCACCTGATCTTTTCGAAATAAAAATCAATGAATGTTTAACAATAAAATAAAATCTTTTCTTTTTTGCGAAGATGATTCCTAGTTCGAATATTCGAATTCGTATCAATAGGTTCGCATTAAATGAAAAATACAGCTGCTAAACTCAGTACCAACGAGATAACGGTGGTTAACGGATGTCGTGTACCGTTGCATGGCTCGGAACCCTGAAAAATTTTGTGGATTTTATTTCTTAAAACATAGATAGAACGCAATTATATTCTGATTTATTCACACTTGCTACAATGAATTCAAAAATCTTTTTTTGATAAGTTTAGAATTTAGCATGGATCTTATCGATTCATCAAACAGTACTGAAAAAAATTAAAATTCTTTTTTTATTGTTTATTTGTTTCATTGACGATTCTTCTATTCGAAACCAAGTTATTCAAGGATCCAGTTCCGATGAATTTTAAAAACTGGACGAGACCAGAATGATCCGAGTACAACTCTGAGTATTTTCAAGGAGTACTTAACGAATGTTTCGGATCTTTTGTTCCTCATAGGTCCTTCAGGAGGTTTCAATCTTTAGTCCATATTGTTCTGCTTAGAACAAGAGCTTCTCCTTAAGATATTCGAAGATTCCACCGAGCGAGCGAAAAAAAAAACACACAAACAAAAAGGTCATCATCATTTAAACATAACAGTGAATCTTTGTAAATACGGCTCGCATTTTCTCGATGATCGTGATTCCTTCGGATACACTGTTAACGACAATATTTTCTGGATTTCAAAACGTAACTAGGAAGAAAAAACGCCCCTAGTATATTTCTATAAACATTGTTTCGAAGGGAGGGAAATCTAGTTGGGAGGCAATTTCTAAGTGAAAATTTTCACAAAAAGAGCACTCCGCTATCCCTCAACGTCTTGGAAAAAAATCGAGGAAATTTCTTTATCCTTAAAAAAAAGGAGAGATTCACTTGCAAAGAAGAAGACGTCAGTTCAGAGCTCAGTTTTAAAAATGCTTTTAGAAAATCAACTCAATAGAAAATCACATGACCGTCACAGCGATTAGGTCTCGACGCGATTTCTCTGCCGTAATTGTGTTGCTAATTTCGTTTTTCGACGAATAAACGCAACTAAGCTACGAGTTCAGCAGAATTTAGGAGATGAAAATTACAATATTGAATATTTACTGGTAACCGTAGGGTACTGTACCATATCTGGTAACTATTGATCCTGACTCTCCTAGCACCTGATTGCTAAGTGGATTTCCTTTGTTTCTTGGCATCAGAGCTCTTTTTTGAATTTGACGTCAACTCTATGAATCCAATAAGATATTTAATTTTGGAAACTATTACTACTAAGTAAAGTACATTAAACTCACTGTGTTCTCACATTGATAATAGTACATATTAATTCCCCAGTTGCCCGTCTTTTTCTGTCCATCCACAACTTCGCCGGAATAAGCGCATTCACGTATTATCGATTTCTTTGTTTCTACTGTCTAAAATGAATGATCTTAGGATACAGTTTATTAATTTTTAAGCACCTAAATATATAATATCATTACCTGAACAATTTTTCGACATCCTTTCGCTTCAGAACCTTTATAGGTTCCTTCTTCGAGTGTTTGACATGGCTGAAATGAGAACAATAAATAAATAAATAGAAAATAATAAAGAAGATAATAGCTAATAAAACAAATATTCCATTTAGATACTTATTTCCAGAAATACCTTAACGAATGGAGCCAACTTCTCCAAATCACTTCCGTCGCAGTCGGATTCATTATCGTTTGTGGATACACATTGATAACATGAGTACTCGGCGCTTAAAACGAAAAAAACACTGTTAACAGAATGAAAAATCATAGTAAAAAAAGAACGTTGATCACATTGATTCCGCTTTTGATCTATTACCACCTACAACGTTTGATCGATCGTAGTCGGTTGATCAATAGAAGCATCGCTAGGTGTACACATTCGGTTTTACTCCCTCTCCCCCCACTCTTCCTAGGAAAACAATTCAGGATTAGGAGTTCAGGGCTCTTGATTGTTTCTCTACACTGAATACATGTTACATAACAAATTTTTCTAATCTGCTGATCTATTATCCTGATTTCCTAGGAGTTTTACGAAAGAAAAACGACTCCAGAGTCCTAGCTATTCCAAAATAGTTGTGGATTGATATTATCGTACCGATATATATTTATTTCTATCTCCGTTATTCGGAATAATTAATTTATTTTACTTTGATTAGAGAAAGGTTAGTAATGAACACAAATGAAATCAATGACACCCCACCGGAAAAGGGTTCACCTTAAAAGTTTTTTTTTCTTTTTTCTCATAAACTGCCATATGCTGATGAAACTCTAGGACAAAATGATTAATCCATAGTTTTTCAATGCCTCCCTCCTGAACAGCGTAAATAATTTACAAACTTTCAAAAGATGGTTTGGACACTTTTCACATAAATGCTTTTGCAAACGATTCACAAAGTACATTTAATTATATTTCTTCGCATTCGATGTATATTTTTTCGCATTTTTACTTATTTACTTATTTATTGTATTGCATTTTGTGATTCTGAAGTAAAGATCAACGATATAGGACATATGTAGACTATATAGACTCATTAATTTTAGTGGATAGCTATATTTTTCATGGTTTCTCTGGAAACTTTCTTCTCTAAGGTTCATTACATGAGGCTATCTCTAATTGAAGTAATTACTTCAATTGAACACTATCCTTCAACAAAAAAAAGGAAACAGGAAATGAACCAGGTGAGTGTATAAAATGTTGCACCATAACGAAATTATAACTAGTTCGGATTCACTATGAAAAATAAATGAAAGGAAAAGAGATCAAAGCAGTGATGACACGATAAACTTCAACTGTTGTGCTGGGAAATAGTTTACATAAAGGCTTTTTATTTTATTTATTATTTATTTATTTGTTTTACTATTTTTTATAGTGCAGTACAATTCCAGTTCCAGGATCACATTTTTGGGATACTTTCTTTGTGTCGTAGCTTCTTAATAAATTCATAACACCTATGATTACTTTGCTTAAAATTATTCACAGGAAGTTGGTCATAATTTATTGAAAACCGGAGCAGCTAGGGGAGTCAGCTAAATTTAGTGCTACGAGTGATCGAGTTAACATCGAGGCTTCAATATTATCTCAATGTTGAAAATTAAAACATATTCTTCTCATTCCCCAGACGTCTTCGAAAAAAAAAATTTTCAAAAAAAAATTTTTCAGATGAAAAAATAACTGGACGAAATCTCCTTTTAGCAGCGTTAGTGACGTAGTCAGTGAGCCCATTTCCACTCTTATCAATCCGACAAAATCAGCGAATTCTTTACGATAGGCACCAAATTTAGAAAATAAACGACTTCGAAACAAACATTTTTTTTAGATTATAGTTTTTTGCAGTTTATCAGCGAAAGATTGAGTTTATTGAAACTATTAGACATTACCAAGTTCTATTCCGACACAAGAGAACATTAGGAGAATCTATATCGCGCACTATTAAAAATTTCTGGATTTTTAATGTTTATTAGCTGATTTTATTTGCTCCTATGACACTTGAATTTGAACAGATCGTTAACTTTGTGGAATCAATGCTATCCATGATGTGACGTCATACAATCAACTATCATCTATCGATTGGTTCGTTGAACCCGCTGAACATTACAAAGTTCATTTATAAAAGCACACTTTCCAAAAATCATTGTCATTTTTAGGCGGAAAATACAATATTTTAACAAAAATATTTTTTAAAAAATCTGAGATCAGCTGATACTGAAAAAAAATCCGCACACCTATCTGCAAATCTGTTTAGTTGCCCAGAATATAAATTATTTTAGAAGAGGTTTTTGACAATAAAATTTTGCAATTCTTAATAATTTAATAATTCTAATTCTTTGACAATGAAATTTAAATAAAATTTAATGTTAATAACTGGGCACTAATGTTGGAGGGAGTGTAGCAGAAGGGAAATTATTTTAAAGCATAGTTAATTTTATCGTGTCGTCGTTTTCGTGAAATAACATCATCGAACTAGTTTCCAAGGATACCAAAGCTGTGCGAATTTGAACGAAAATCCAGAATGTAAGAAATGAGCCTCAAACTCATTAAAATTCTGGTGAGTATCGAAATTTTCAGAGACTAATGCATACCTCACAAATGCAATACCAAACATGAAGAGAAGTGTTGTGAGCACCGAGTTCATGACTTCTGGAAGTAATGAGGGAAAAATTAGGTGTAGACGACAAGCTTAAAAGTGTGTAATTGCGGAAAAAGCCACAACGGAAAAAATAAACGAACATTCAATACAATAAGGATAAATTCTAGGATAAGACGTGACAAATGTAAGTAAACCAGACAATTAACATGAGGTATTGATTTCATGGATGCGCTAGTATGTAGCGGAAAGAACCTCACAATGTTAAACGAAAACGAATCCTCGGAGAAAAGGGTAAATATGTGCGCAAAGGATTCCGTTCTGATAAAACAATCAAAGATGCTTGAAGAAGATTGAAAAGGAAAGTAATGATATCGAAGAAGCACAAGAAATCCTCATAAAATGAAGTTATCCAGAAAAACTTTGAGGAAATCATCGGAATTTGGAATAGGTTATAGAATGAAAAAGCTATTAACAAAGTAGGGAGTTGTTTGACGATAAGAAACGACAGCGGTATCCCAGTAAGCACTCAGTTTTATGGAAAAAAATATCCTGACCACCTTATCGACTTGAGAGTTGATCTATTTAAAGCAAATATCGGTGGATAACATCTAACAAGTCATTTAAAGAAAAACCATTAAATATTTCAGAAACAGAACGAAGAGTACAATCCAGAATCACTTGGAGAGAATCCAAAAATAGCCAAGTTTAAAATTTTAATGAATCCACGCTTGCGGCAGCATATAGTGTGCTGGAAGTAGCCGATTTCTACGGCTGTCAAAGTGTATACATAGGATGGAAGCTACGGGTGGCGTTATCGATTGGCGAGAGAGAATTGAGGAGGCTTCGGGATGATGGAAACATATTATAGCTCATTTCGTATGGATAGATTTTCACATCATTCGACTTTTCTCCAGATGTTTTTTTTCAGGATATTTTAAATAATTAACTATGAGTAATGTGAATAAATAATTACTTTCTAAGACGTCTGCAAAAATATTTCTGATGTTTCCTCTGTAACGAACAATTGTTAGTAGGCATAAGTATAAGGCATCAATAGTCTTAAAATTTGTTAATTTAATGTTACAACTACTAGCAGTAGTAAAAAAAAATAGAGATAAAAATGGATTTTCAAAAATTCACTTAAAATAAACTGCAATTACGCACTAAACACTGTTCAAAACTTCAAACGACCTGATAAAAACCAGTTTTTCGTCTCCCACGCTTAGAGCACATCGTCATAACAAGGTCATATTTTTATGAAAACACTTACATCATCCATAAATCCACAAACAAAAACTCTGGATTAGAGTAGAGATTAGAATTTGATAAACACTCATCAAAAATTTGTGTGTTTCATTTATAAATTTTGAAATTCCATTGATGAAACAAAAAACACTGGAAACGAAACGTTATCCATTAGTCTTTCCTGGAGAAAAGTAAGGATATCACTGAGATATGCAGAAACGAAGAAATGTACAACATGCTCTATTGTTTTGAAGATCTGGTTACTGTATGGTGATTAATGTTTTCAATGGATTCTTGGATCCCAGCTATCGATAACACTTAAATTATTTCTATAGAAAAATAAGATACGAATCTAAATGGAAAAGAAGAACATTTTTGAATTTTAAAACTTTAATTTTATAGTTTCACTTCTAAAATACTTCTAGGCGAAATACATTCAAAGAGCTTCACTTTCTTTAAATAAGTTACATCCCTTCCAGAAACGTTGAGAAAAATTCACAAAAACGTGGAAGGATGGAGAGCGGCAGCAATTCCCATTTTTATGTAGTAATTATTTGCTCGGAAATTCCATTATAATTCACAGGCTGCTGATATTTTCAGATTTTTTGAAATTATTCTTATGAACACAGGAAGAATAAGGAAGGAACGGGAAGATTCGAGTCTCATACAGTTGAGTAATAAGTTCGAATAAATTCTCTTGAAATAACCAAGTCCTTTCCCCTGAAGGAAAACAAATGAATAGTAGATAATAAAATTTTCAAAGGAACGGCTGAGCACCATTTTTTTTTTTCAAATAGGGACCATATGACTGAACATATGGTTTGTTTCTGTTTAAGGAAATTATTAGTTTTCTTCCTGTAGCATGGATGGATTTCAAAGAAATTAATACCATATTGAAATGAAAACTATACATTTACAATCAGTAAAAAATCACTGTAGAAGTTCCTTGGATTTTTAGGCGGGAGAGGAAGATAGAAACGAGAAAGAAATGTACATATACACATGTATAAAGGATCTTTCCAGGATTTCCTTGGAATCTTCCGGGAAAAAAAGGAAATTCACGCAATTTTTTCGAGGAGGAGGAAAGGAACGTAATGAAACTTATCAAAGCAAGTAGGTCCTGTCGTTTTCCGGCTATGATAACAGCACTAACACTTATCAACGGCATATTAGTCTATAAAACGTCGATGGTGGGAACGAAGGTTATTATTGATCGATTTGTCGAGACCCTATTGAATACAAGGTAGATCACCACCACGATGGTTTTGATCTCCAATATCGTCCGTGTCCAACGATTTTTCTGGAAATTCTGCTCGGATACATCGTAAAAGGTTTGGAGTAGTACTGTATAGGACTTTTTTTTATTTTACATAGTCGATCGGACCATTTATCTGTAATTTTCTTATATATAACGTGAAGTGTTCGAATCTCTAACAATTATCCATAGAATTTCAAAATAGAGCTAGGATTTCTTATAGGAAGTGCACTCGCTTCATTACTCATTATTCTAGTACTTCCTCTTTTTCTCTTTCTCTTCAGCTGCTTGTCTAAAAAATCTAGATATTCCATTATTTATTAAAAATATCAAATGTAAACCAAGTGAATTTTTCCAAGGTATGTGCAGTGTTATGTCCTTGAGTGAAGTGTCATCCATGAAATTTTGATCAATATGGTCAAAACGTCACTTTTTGATTGGTCATCTCTCACCTTGCATACCAACATTTCATTCCGTTTTTTTCAAGGATTTACCTCAGGCACAACTTTCTTTAGCTTTTAAACTGTTTTCACCAATATAACTCATTAGAATGACATTTTTCATGGATCTGCTCCCAACTACTTTATCTTTTATGTTGTTATTATGGCTGCATACATCCAGAAATATCTAATCTTGAAGAAATATTGAACGACTGCCTAAAATAAAGTGCATAAGATAACGTGAATCTCGCAGGAAAAGCGACGAATGCGCAGTTTGAAATTTCAGAAAACGTTAAAAGTAGCTCCATTTAGACGTGTAGTTCCAGACGTTAAAAAATCTTTCGAATTGTGGAAATTTAATTCCTCATTTGTACGAAAATTCTCGTTTACGCACGTACCCGTAGAATCACTAAATAATCGGTTTAAAAAAAATTACGTATTGATGAGGTAAAAGGAGCGAATGTCTCGTATTTCTCAATTTTTTTCTTCGTAATTTCCACGGATATATCTTCTCAGCATCACCGTTTGTAGTTCTTTTTAGTAAATAAAGTGCTGCTTCTCAACGGGAAATAGGGATGAACGTTCTTACTAATATAGAAATGTGATTTGATATTAAGGACCACTTTAAAATAAAGGCTAGAAAAAAGTCAAAATTTGATGTTAAAAACCACTTTAAAATAAACTATGGAAAAGTTATTCTTGAGAAAATGGACCAAGTTAACTTGTCTTTCTGCACCAATTTTTACATATAGACATTCCACTCTATGCAAGACACTGAAACTGAAAAAAAAACACTTTTGGCTAATCTTTTTGGCTAAATTTCACCATAGAGGCTAATTTTTTTGGCTAAATTTGACCACAGAGAAACAAATTATCCATGTTAAATTGAGCATTTCCGATGCTCTAAGAATATACTGCTTTTGACTTTGTTTTTGTTTATCTGTTTTGTTGTTTCCTATTGTTTCGCCTGAAAATCATACCGGAAAATGCAAGGATTCAATGATCAACTGTTGTACATAGCCTCTACGAGTGCAATTTTCGCTCCCAAAGTGCATTATTGATTAGCGATAGGTTCAAGTACATACTTAGCTAGATTAACTCAAACTTCAACTTCTCTATCCTTGACACAGCTTTGGTATCCTTACAAATGAAGCTCATTCAAATCTGGGAAGTATTGATTTTTTCATAGATTCTATCCTTATCAAAAACCTGAAGGATTTTCATTCTATACGAGTCAATAAATAAAAATTTACCTCTTATAAATTCCTGTAAAACTCTGGGAACATTTTTTTTTAAGCAACCCATATAAAAATATTCAAGGCATCCGACTAAATGCTGTTTTAGAATCACATCGGAGACTAGGTTAGTAAATAATAAATCACATAAGCAACAAACACAGTGAAAAGTGAATTGAGCATAGTTTGAAAAAAAAAAACGAACGGACGGTACACTAATTGAGCACAACAATATGGCTAGCAACGTCGTCTGGGATTTGAATTCAACAAAAAAAAAATGGTTGGGATTTTTTTTCTTCATCTAGTGTGGTGTGGATTGAACGGCTGCCAGCAGCTGATCGCACATCTTCTTTGCGTCGCCGAGTAACATCGCTGTGTTCTCGTTGAAAAATACCGGATTATCCACGGCCGCATAACCAACTCCTAACGTCCTCTTCATGATAACCACCTGGAATTATTATTTAACTCAATGGTACAGTACACGTAAAAAATCGTCAACAACTCTTCCAGAAACAGCATTTCCCGAATAAAGAAAGGCTTCGTAATGAGTTGAAACTTCTCAACATGGATCCGAAACAATTTGCGTCCATTACTAGGGCGTTAAGTCAGAAGAAGTAAAGGCGCCACAATGGAATCCCGAAAAAAAATCCATCAAGTATTAGGTACTCCAAAGGTTCCCAGAGTCTTCCAAAAAGAATTCCTAGGAGGTGTTTCAAACAAATGCTTCAAAGTAGTGTTCACCTTATCTTAATTAATTTTTCCTATCTTTAACTACCACAATTAATAGTAGTAATTTAAATTATAATACAATTAATATACAATACCAGTTTAGCTTACAAATTTGAAAATGTCTCTGAAATTCGGGTAACATGACTTAAATTTCATCCTAACATTAAGCAACTGAACTAAATTGGTCGCTTCTCATTCTGCCTCAATCTGGTGAGGCAATCATCCTCAATCCTAAGGAATTAAAATATTCGTTGAAGCAGCAAGCTATATTGAAGGAAATCCACTAATTCCATATTATGTTTGTACATACACCGATCTATGAACGTCGGCCTTGCTTCATAGATCAGTATGTCTATTCAAGCGGCAGGAAATCTGATTTTCTTAATGATAACTCATTTATCGATTCCAGAATAATCTAATGATGAATAGATCCATGGATAAATGCAATTTATGAAGAACAATACGGACCTTTTTCGAGCGCCATACACGCAATACTGGCATTCCAGCGATTGAGCTGTTGGGATCGTCCTCAGCTGCTGAGTTAACTGTGTCATTCGCTCCTGAAAAAATCCATGGTCCATAGAGTCCGGACCTCAAGAACTTGTTAGGGAAAACTTATACGGAACAATACGGAAGAGGAAGAAAGAATAAGAAATATAGAAGAAATAGAAATAAATAGAAATAGAAATAGAAATTTTATAGAAGAAAAATTAACGTGAAAAAAGTTAAAATAATAAGAGAAGAAGTGCAGGAGAGGAACTCCGGACTAAGAAAAGTCACAAATATGAGACATTTTCAGCCCTGTGGAGCACAACTCATAGTTTTCAAGGATCATTTTCTTTAGGTAAGCAGTAATCGTACCGATAACAAGTGCAACATCAGTGCTATCAAAATCATCATTGATATCATCCATCTCTTCCACAATATCATACGGTACACCGGCTTCGGCTAGCAGAACATTCAATTGTCCAGGCATACGACCTGCACGAAAATAAGCGCACTTTTCCTCCTGGTGGAATCAACGAAAGCAAAAAAGTTAGTGAATGATTTCTCACCAGCAACCGGATGTACTGCGAAACGAACACGAATTCCTCGATCCGTGAGTTCTTTGGCAAGTTGAGCGATTGGATATTGTGCTTGAGCGGCGCACAATCCATATCCAGGTACAATAATTATCGATTGAGAATTTGTAAGCCATTCAACTGTCTATATAAACAGAAAAATAAATAAATGCAATACCACATACTAAGTAAATATAATAACAAGTAAAAAAAATATAGAGTACGATGATAAATGGAATAAATCAACATAATAAGTATAAAGTAATAAATGATAAAAACAACAAAACTTTTAGATAGAAATAGATTTAAAAAATCAAATAGAAATAATCACTAACTATCTCTCTGACATAGCATCTATGTGAATATTATTATTTCTTTCGTTTTCATTTATTTTATTATTTTTTGTTGACTTTTCATTTTTTATTTCAATAAGTGCGGTCTTTCTAGCTGAATTAGCACACTTTTCCGGAAGAAAAAAAAAACCAAATTACCGCAATTTCCATGAAACGAAACGTTTCGTTAATGGCTCTGCCGGACCATAGTTCAACGTATTCTCTGATAAATCGTTTTCAACGGAAATGTAATTTGGGCGAACATTCATCCTGGTCATCCATAAAACTATTCACGACGGGGAAATTTAGGTAATTTACCCGAAGCGTATGTATGTTTCGCGGTCGGAAACATTCTCATAGGGACAAGGGACCTTCATTTCGACAAAGGTTCAATATATTTTACTTCAGCTATTATTTTCTGTCCTAAGAAACTATACGTACCAGTTACTGAAGAACTAAAATAAATTAAACAAAATTTTAAAAAAAGAAGTAAATCCTGCCTGTAGGTACTCGTCCTACCAATACTTACCACGTGCTTTTTTGTAATCTTTTAAGAAAATAAATTATTCAACCAATGTAGTGGACATTTAATTGCTTTTAGTGATTTTAGTTTTAGCTCACCATTTTTTTTTCTTATGCAAATAAAACAAGACCGTTCCGCAGTTTTAGTAGTACGTAACAAGTGTAGTATAAAGTATTGTAGTATAGTACAGAGTTGGATACTTGCCTCATTTACATTCGTCTCCGTTGCCGTTCCTTCAATTGCTTTCGCGGCTCCAGTTCCTTGACTTTTTGTTCCTACACCACCGAGAATTACACTAATTAGCGAACGGTTCATAGCCTAAAATCAATAAAAAGTGACCATTAATCCATTCCATGTGACTACAGGAAGAAAACAATCAATTACTTTGCACATAATATGGGATAGAATAGCTCCAGAACTTCCTATAAGGGCACCAACAATAGTCAATAAATCATTATTAAGCATAAATCCTTCCGCACACAACGCCCATCCAGAATAACTGTTGAGCACCGTAATGACAACGGGCATGTCGGCACCTGAATTTATGGAATTAAATGTCTGGATCTTACCATGGTATCTTTATTTTTGACACTACACACTACCACTCTAATAACTATACTTTACCATACATCACCATATACTTTCTATTTTCTATAACTTCCAGAAAAAAACCACTACCTAACGTAAAACTGAAGGATTGATGAAAATTCCTTTCATATGCGCTGTAGAAATGCATTAAGTTAGGTAATTAATGTAGTTAGAGATTCTCAAAGTGTTAACTTAAGGTAAAATATTAAATCTCATTTATACCAGTAATCAGAGGAACAATTAATAGTAAATAACATGTAATAATAATTGATTTAATAAGAATATAAAATTTAAAATAATATAGGAGTCTAATCGCGCATGATATATTTATATTTGAGAAAAAATAGAAAAAAATGTTTAAAATAGAACAAAATAGACCAAATAATATTTAAAAATACATATAAAGATTGTAATTTGTTTAGTAAAAATATGCACGAATCTCAGAAAATTATTCAGAGTTGCTATTTGAAAATATTATTATTTGTCTATTATTTTACCTAAAAATCAGTTATAATTAAAAATATTGTGGGTTCAGCAAATCTCTGGGACACCGTCACTCCCGTACCTCCAATTGCCATGGTCAATGTGATCCCCATAAGACTACTTAATCCGGCTGTTGTTCCAAGCATACTTAATCCAGTAGTGAAATCTGAATCCAACATGTATACACCCAGTGCAACACCATTTCCAGCCAACAGTGCACTGTTGATGACATGACGTGCTGGAAGGTAGACGGCTGCCGAGCCCAGGATACCTATAAATCGAGCCAATGCAAACAAATAATAATAAAATAATGAATAAAAATAAAATAGTCCGGTAGTTCTCAAGTTATTTCGAACAAATTCCACAGCAACTAACCTTGAAGCTTTCCGTACGCCATCAAACTACCAGTGAAAGTCACACCTCCGATGTAAGCGCCGAGGAAAAGCGATACCTTTGAGGCAGCAGTACCTCAATAGGTCTTCATTCAATCTATAGGAATCAAATTAAAAGTATAGTCTGGATAACTCACCACTAGGATCCATAAGAAAATGTGGATGTTCTGCAATGAAATCCGCTAGGCATGTCAACGTTGCTGCTAATCCTACGAATGAATGGAATGCAGCTACCAGTTGTGGAAGATCGGATACCGAAAAAAAAATCACATTATGAATGCAAAGCAAAACACGTGACACGTGTAATTCAATCCGAATAAACACACACTTTAATCCTTTGAGCAATTCCCAGTCCAATAAGTGAACCTAAACCAATGGCACTTCCCATTTGAATGAGTGTATCCTGATCAGGGCTCAGGACTCCAAGCGTAGCTGCCAAACCTCCAGCAACACCCGTCATACCTGACAGAAAAACGGGAGAATATCAATTGATCTTTAGAGAAGAATTTTAATTACTTCATCTACTTTTATCTGTCTATTTATTTCTCATCCAATTTTTCTTTGATTTTTCTAAAAGAATTTTTAAACAACTTCACGAACTTGGTTTCTATTCAGTATAGAACTAGATTCGATTATTTCCTTTTCTATTACCACGGTTCTACGATGACGTCGACGGTAAATTCTTCAATAATTTTTTTTCGCTAAGAATCAACTACAATTTCATACATATCAACGAATGCAGATAAAAAATGATAAGAAAAGAAAAAAAGAAGAAAAAATCATTTCTGTCATATCACTAGCGCAGTAATTGTATTTGATATTGATTTTTTAAGGACCATAACTAATTCTTTACTCACTTCAGATCACATCATTAGTGAATGGATATTTACTGGGGTTTAATGTATATTACAAATTAATTATTACCTATAATTTGTACTATAAATTATAATTTGATTCATGTTCTTTTTATTACTCTTACGTTTTTATTTTATGCATTTACATTTTTTTACATCATTACATCATTGTTATATTATATTACTATTATTATTTGCATTTTTCATATTAGCAAGAGGTTGATCTCCTCCTAAAATCAGAAACAAGGATATAAATTTCAAAAAGATGTTTACCTAAAGCATTTCCGACACGAGACGTTTTCTGACTTGAAAGACCTCCTAAGGCACCGACACAACACAGTGAAGAACCAAGATATGCTAGTGAATGAGCAGATGGTGCGCCCTAAAATTAAAAAAATCTCAATAAAAAAATATCAACGACATTGTTCTTCAACTGAGAGCATTGTTGTTTCCATGTACCGTTTGTAATCCGTAATAGTATCCTCCTAAGAATAAAGCTGCTGGTACAGCATACATATAGTTGTACTCGGGTGGATCACCTTAAAGTAGTCTTTCAACTTTTACTCTTTTTTACTCATTTTTAACTCCTTTTTTACCTCATACGATGAGGAAAAAAATAAAAAAAAACCCACCTGGTCTCTTAAACATGTCAAGCATTCGTTTTGTGATCAAAAATCCTCCGCCAATATTTATTGAAGAAATAAAAGCAGCTCCTAATGCTAACGATTGAGCATAATTTGAGGGGAACATACCACCTACAAAAAAGCGAATTTTCTGGAAAATAAGCATAAATCCGCAAGAACAGTATCGTACCTCCCATGAGGCAAAGCGCTCCAGCTGCTGTGGTTCCGGAAATCGCGTTCGTGACGGACATGAGCGGTGAGTGCAGTGCTGGTGTAACTCCCCAGACGGTATGGTAGCCTAAATCCTCTCTCCCAGTTCCCAAATCTTCTGGATGAAAAAAAAAACAAATAACTAACCAACAATTCCAGCCAAAGCGAATGTAGTGGTCATTGCGGCGAAGTCCAGATTCGGTGACACAACTCCCAACACGGGAAGAGTGCCCAATCCTGAATTCCATAATCAATTCACAAGTTGATCAGGTCAATCCGAGTAAAAGCACCTGCAGTGATGGCGGCTGCACTTCGCGCGGTTTTCGCAAATGGTGACGGTTCCACGGCGACAACAGCTGTTTCGGCGGGTTTTTCCTGAGATTTTTAGGGAAAACAGATATTAGGAGAATCTTAATCAATTTATTCGCTATACTATATCGAAAGAGATTTAATGTTTTCCCGAGAAATGAAATATTTCAGTACTGTGCAGTTTGCAGTACAATTCTCTTTTCCTAAATATCGCTATACCACATGGGAAGTAGCCTCCATTTTTCTTTTCGAGGGAACTTTTCGCCAAAAACCCAACCCAAAACTAGGAAGAACCTTGAAAATCCAGGCAAAGCACTAATCCCTTAAACTTTCCAACAAAAAAGAAACATCATATCCTCCTAAAAGGTGAAAGGACTGGACCACGTAGGAGTAATCAATAAGTTCAATTAAACAAATCCCAAATATTGTACAAGAAAAAATTCCAAGAGCAAGGATTACCTTCTCAGCAGGTTTTGCCGGTTCAACCGGAGCTGGTGGAGGCCACATTAGTTTGCCGTTGTGTAGAACGGTAGCTCCTCGTACAACCTATTTTTTAAGGATATTCACCACCTCTTCGATCCTAAAACTCCATCAAAACCTCACCTCATCTTCAATATTGAGTTTAAACGAATCCTTTTCTCCTAAGTACAGTAGCAGTTTCGATATGTTGTTAGCATAGAGCGTACTGGACTGAGTAGCAAGTCTGGAAATGAGAGCTGTGACCTCAGTACCTCACTAAATGATGGTAGTACTAGGACCCGGCGACTCAGTCAGAGGCTAATAGTCCACCTAGTACCAAATAAATACAATAATGAGCAGAATCCTAGATATCTGTGTATCCAGAGAATCCACCGTACCTGGATGGCAAATCAACGTAACCGATGTGAATAACACCATGCTTTGTGTAGCACTCTCCAGCCCTAGTTGTCTGGATATTCCCACCAGCTTCAGCTGCCAGGTCAACAACAACACTGCCTCTCTTCATTGAACGAATCATATCCTTAATTTAACTCTAAGCTGATGAGTTCCAGAACACCTAGTAGTTTGACGTATACCTCAGTGATTAGTACAGGAGCTCGTTTTCCTGGAATTAAAGCGGTGGATATAATGATATCCACTTCCTTACATTGCTTCGCGAACAAAGCCAGCTCAGCCTGAAATTTGAATGGATTGTGGATGTGATTAGAACCTCATCAGCCTTGAAAATCCAACCTCAAGAAATTCTTTACTCATTTCTTTTGCATAACCACCACTTCCTTCACCCTCTTCTTTGATGGACACTGTGAGGAACTCCCCGCCTAACGATTGGATTTGTTCTCTCGCCGCCGATCGAGTGTCAAATCCACGGACTATAGCGCCCTGAAATCGTAGCAGAAGCCAATCCATATTTCATTTTAGGAATCTTTCCGTGTGAGAAACAGGATGAAAAAAAACTTGGATATACGAACCATCCCTCTGGCCGTCCCTATAGCGCTAAGCCCTGCAACACCGCCTCCTATCACTAGCACTTTTGCTGGAGGAACCTGCAAATGAGGAAATTTTCAGATTCAAAAAATACCTCAAATTTAAAAAGTTGTAAATTTAGTTGACGATGCATAAATGTGTGTTAAATTTTACTCGAAAATTTCTAAAATTCCTTAAAATACAGAAAAAATCCTATAAAAGCGCTCTTTTTCCTTATCAGATAGCGCGAACGAAGTAATATGGAACACATTCTATTTCGTTTTCGAAAATTTCTGGATTCCTGATGTTTGTATATTTCTCCTACAACAATCAGCACTTCACCTTTCCTGCTGCCGTAATTTGTCCTGTGAAGAATCGACCAAAATGATGAGCCGCTTCAACAACAGCACGATATCCAGCAATGTTTGCCATGGAGGACAAGGCATCGAATACCTCAAAAAAAAAAACTCTCGGAAATGATCTCGCTTTTCCCCATAAATATAAGAACTACACAAACTATACCTGGGCTCTTGATATCCTTGGCACACAATCCATAGCAATAACATTCATATGTTTCTTCGCCAATTCGTCAACAACCATTTTATTCGTAGCTGGATATACAAAAGATATCAATGTAGAATTTTCTTTCATAAGACCAGCTTCTTTGAGTGTAGGTGGTCGTACCTAAAAAGACAAAAAATAAATAAATAAATAAATCCAAGAAATTTCCATCATGGATTTTTTCCTGATCTTTTTACTCACCTTGAGGAAAATATCCGCCTTAAATGCATCCTCGGTAGTGACAAGTTTTGCACCTTCACTCGCGTACTCTTCGTCACTCCACTTAGCTCCAACACCTGCATTTTTCTCCACCTAAACTTCATAATTTAATTTATTTATATTACTTAGTCAAAAATATTAATGGAAAACAACAAAAAAAACAAAAACATTAACCTAATCCAAAACAATCAAGAGCACACTGGGTCTGCAAATAATTATTTAAAGGGCTGTATATCTGAATTTATCATTTAATTGGCAAATGATAATGGAACGATAATGGATTAAAGACAGACGTACTGGCACCAGTACCGTAAGATACAGTAACAAAAAAGACCATTTATTCTTGAAGGAATGAACATGGTTCAGGTACTATTTAAATGATAACTAGTAGAAATTTAATTCTTTGCTTCACAATCCTTTATACTTCAACCCAGATTGTTTGTACTATTCCATCCTGAGGAATCCATACATTTTCTACGCCTTTGTTTCCCCTTCGCCAAACATTTCGATTTTTCCCCGTCAAAAAACTCCTTTATCTCCTTCGCACATCACGGATGACACACCCACGTAAATATTAAACTCCTTCCTCTTTCGGAAAGAAGGAGGGAGGAGCTCGATATTTACTAATCCACATCATTATTAATTCATCCTAGCTGTCTCATATGAAGTCCCCAAAGAATGTTTGTTCGGTAAACAATTCGAGGAAGGGAAAAAATATTCACCTAATAGTATTTCCGAGACTCGATGTTGATTTCAATCACTCACTTTTTCTGATCAATGGCAAACATTGTGTATTGATCAGAAAAAAAATATTGACTCTGCCGTTGTGTTAATGAGAGTTTCCACGTGACTCAGAAGGAATTCCTGACGAATGCAATAAATCCTGACCTCATCTCTTTCTCTTCACGTAGCATCTACTTAATGGAAACACATGCGCATCGCTTTTTCTTATTACAACTACCACTTTTTGAGGAGAACGACCAACAGACAAAG
The DNA here is from genome assembly GCF_031761385.1 of Necator americanus. NCBI lineage: Eukaryota > Metazoa > Nematoda > Chromadorea > Rhabditida > Ancylostomatidae > Necator > Necator americanus. The sequence goes on from NC_087376.1 coordinate 33,273,761, forward strand.
CTAATGCGTCTGTTACTAAAAAAAATTCCAGTTAACGTCTGGCTGCAAAAGTTTAGAAACTAAAATGCGAAATAAATTGGACTAAGAAGCAATAATAAAAGCAATGAAGAAATTCCGGCATTATTTCTGTCTTGAAAGTTTTCAGTAACAAAAACTCTTCAAGTAAAATTAATTCATGGATCCACGGATGGATGAGAACAGGCGTGAATCATATTCTTTTTAAATGTAATTATGTTTCAGGAAGACATCTCTTTCTCCTGAACTTCTTATTATCATGGAAACTTTTGCTTTGCTCCTTCAGCAGGGTGTTACCTATTATGCTGAGGTCCGCAAAAATGCTATCAGTTCCAATGCAGATCAAAATCCATGTTCTAGGATAAGGATGGTTGTGGAAAACCTTGGAATACAATCAGTAGCAACCTCCAAATATTTCGTTAATATTCCACTGGTGAATTTTAGAGCAAGACTAAATAGCGAGCTATAAAAAATCCACAATACCCATGTTATGCTATCAGAACTAAGATGTTTGCTCTTTAAAAGTGCAATCATTGAAACGATAGGATCACAAAATTTTTTTTCTCTTTATCTGGAAAAATTTCTTATGCAATATGATTATCTGTCATATTTTCGATTTTTTATTTTTTTTAGCAAAAACATCAGTTCTAATTTCTTCTCTAAGGACAAGATTGACAACTGATGGCCATGTTGATTAGAAAAGTAATTTAATTTCCTCCAAGTTAGCACAACTTAATTTAGAGCAGGGAAGTTACAGCAGAATTCTCTTCGAAATGACCACGAATTCAAAAGAAAATTTCTTATTTTTCCTAGTAAGTTCAGGATGTCGCTTTCTCATCCCTAAAACTAATAAGCAAATTATAATAGGATTATTGTAAAGAGGTTTAATTGTTCCCAGAGTAATGGTATGGGATTCCATGAGCCTATACCTCGGACGGCACGTCATTGAGGCACTTGAGAGTTCAAACTTGAGGAATACGAAAGATTAGCAGGAGAGCACGAATCAGTTGGCATAAGAGACCAGAAGTAATCTGATTGATTGAACACAATTTTCTGTATTTTAGCACGTTTAGCACGTTTAACACGAAAACCGAGCCGGGACAACAAGAGATCGTTATCTTAAAATAAACAGCGCTAAAATCTGTGAACTAAGTAATGGTTTTGGGAAAAAAAACGGACCAAAGAACGTGCATAACCAGGTGAAGTCGTTTGTTTAGTGCAAACGAACGTTTCCTATATCATTACACAGCTCGAGCACGGGGACCAACACAAACCCAAACGAAAGAACACACAACGATGTGTGAACGCAGAAGAAAAAAATCGACTAAATACACAAACTATGTGTTCACGTCTAAAATTTATTACCTGTACAGTAAACCCTTTATTACAAAGCACTTTCACCGCTGCAGGACTCAACGCTACACGTCGTTCACCTATAAATTGATCCATTATAAAATATTCTTCATGCAGAGAAAAAAGTCTGGAAAAATGTTGAAAAAGTCCACTAAACACATGCGTCCTTCATGTGATTATGTCTAAAACACCATAGAAACTAGTTAGGATGTAATATCATAGAAAAAAACGAGAATTTTTGACTTTTATCTTGAAATAAATCCTGAAAAGCGTTAAGTATGAACCACGATCAATTACAGCTTACTAAACCTCCCATTTTATTCAATTGAATCAGTGAAATTCCTGTTTCATTCGCTTGCTTTCTGTTGAAAAGTGTTAAAAATGAACAATGTTCAACAAATAGCGGAAACCAACGAAAGACCGTGGAAAAATCCAGAAGAAAATCTTGCAGATAAGAGTTTAAATTTTCTGATCAATCGATCTCTTGCAGTATTTATTTCTGTCCCATCTGCGTTCTACTAAAATAGGAGCTATGACCTTGAGGATAAAATCCATAACGAAGAAGAGTGATCCTCCGAACTAATTCCAAATTGAGAAAGATCAGAAGATTTCAAATAAATCCCGATAGCTTTCTTTTCTTCAAAACTAACACATCTGAAAAAACGAACCCGACCTAAACTACCCCAGCCAAAACCTCAAAACAAACCATAAGTTTGAGCCGAAAATCCCTTCTCCGAAGAAGTTTCTTCTTTTGATTACGGTAATATGCAAATTTTATTAGCAAAATGATACGGTAGAGATTATATGGTAATTTTACGTCTACGCAAATAACTTTTGCTTACTGGAAGGTCTTTCGTTGTTACAGTTAGAAACAAGTTTAAAATTATTTGAACACTTTGAAGATCTATAGAATTGATTAGATCAGACTATCCACGAAATTCTTACCCTCAAATGTTTCCTTGAGAGCCGATACAGTTAGTTCCTTGTAGGGGATCCCGGCGGGTTTTGTGCAGAAAAGGCGCGTTATGCCTTTAGCGTTCAACGTCCGGAAATATGTTGGGAATAACATGATGTCAGGAAGAGGAGGGGATACAGCCGGAAAACAGGTAAATGTCTACCGCCAGGGACGGACTTCGGCGGGCATGTGATGAAGCGATCAATGCTGTGAAGCACGCCCTCGGCTGACCGCTGCTCTACGGAACGACCGTTCTCACGTCACGATCCCGATCGGTTCGTGCACGATTCGGAACGTGATTGAAGACGGGAAAACTGACCGTTGTGAAGGTCGACAACTGTTTCCGGATTCACGTGATACCGTTCGACCTCGCCATCGTTCCCAACATGGGCAACAGTTCTACCGTTCTCGCCTGCGTTTGCGCCACAATCACGGAGAACTGGTCGACTCGTGCGCGAACAGTCAACGAAAAATCGATTTTATTTCTCGCCCACCAAAACATCGACCACCCCCCACCCCACAACAACAAAAACGCAACTGTGTCCACAAGTTCAGAGAACGTTCAAAGACCACGCAACCATCTCAACGGACGATCTTTGAACTTTTTCTCTTTGACTTCGCTTAATCATTCTTTTCCTGCTGGTATCCATAAAAAGCTTGCAAGAATATGAAAATAATTCCACCTTCGCATTCCTTGGAATGGAATTCCAGTACTCTTCATTTTTTCCAGTTATTTTCAGAGAAAGAGAGAAGAGTTCGTATCACCATGTAATTTTTTTCACTTTTCACGAGTTTGGAATTTTTCATAGCACCTATTAAATATGGTAATTGAACATTCATCAATTCATTCAAGGACAAATACTAACTTAAAGAACCATACTTTGTTTTCTTGGAGTTATTTATCCTTCTACAGCATTCTGATACTTTTTACATGGCCATCGATGAATTTTTCAATGCTTTTTGCATACCCCTTACCTTAAAATACAAAGCATGGCAAGGTCTTAAAGCTGAAGTGACTCATATATTACTAGAATCTTTGATTTTTAAGAAAGATCATATTCAATTTTCCCTTAGGAGAAATCTCCCGAAGCGTATAATATCTCGTTGTAAAATATCTCACATTTAATTACATAATTCACGGCATTCCTAAGTCTGGGGGGGGGGGGCCTATAGGCCTAAGAAGAGACTAAATTTGTACATATGTAACATAAAATTTTAAGGATTTTTAAACTATAATGACCTTCAAGAATTCGCTGGTACAGTTCAGCTATACCTACTACTTCAATATTGATGAAAAAGAGTTGCATTCAAAAATTAATAACACCCTTCTTCTGATTAAATTCCACTAACCAATGGGTCCAAAATTTTAGCTCATATATATATATATATATATATATATATATATATATATATATATTCCATCGTAACATCACAGGCACGAGGTCTACCGCGGTTTTTTGGAAGATTTTGTATCGAACAACTGTTAACAGTTGTTACGCTTTTTCTGTAGCAATCAAAGGAACAAATCAACTGTGTAAGATCCAGGAACCTTTGCGTCGCATTTTTTGTGCATTGATAAATTAGAAAACATTGGCACAACGTGACTTTGAAATATCCTTTTTTCCGCAAAATTCTTACACAAGTCTGGAAATCTGAGTCGAATAAGGGATGAAAAAAAGTTTAGGATATTGCTCGCTTGGAAATTAAAGTCACTCCTGGAATTGGATACTGTCGCGAAATTTTTAGAAATATTGTTGTTTTCTCAAGTTATGCTACTGTTACCATTTATTAATAATTTCTTTAAGGGTGAGCACTAAACTATGTGTCCGCACAATTCAAACAAAACCACCAAAATCTGAAAATAACAACTGGCACTTAAAGGCATCACCCCACGAATCTGAAGTGGTACGGATTTCAGATGGAGTATTCGTGTACGGGATCGTAGATTATGAAGAGAAGGGTGATTCCGTCCATAATTACCGTAAAAACGGCCTGGATGATACGGCTTCGAGCATCCCGGCGCGCTATTTTCCACAACGAGTTCGATTGGAGCGCGCCAGCCTTGTGCACGCGCCGCATCTGCCGTTTTTACGGCAGTTAGGAAGAAATGGGCAGAATCACCCCCCTCTCCATAGTCTCCCATCCCGTATACGAATACTCCACCTGAAATCCGTACCAATTCAGATTCGTGGGGTGATGCCTTTAAACTAGGTACCATATTTTTTTAGAGAAAAAAATAGTGGATGTTTTCCGCCATGCTAGCTTTGTTATGAAATAAATAATCTAATTAATTAATAGTTGTAATATGCTATAAATACTGGAATGATCCCAATTCTCGGTTATTCTTGGTTCTGGCCTTCATTTTCAAATACAGGAACAAATTTTGTACACTAAAGAGGGTTGATCGCTAGTATCCCGGAACAACAGTTCCAGCCGTAACCCTTTCCGTGGCATGATATCTCGGACTGTTGATGGATATACTTCATGTTCCCATTCCCAAGTCTTTGAGCAGGTAGACTTTGTTGTTGTATGGTAACCGTAAACGTCCACATTTATCCAGAACTAGGTATTGCATTTCGATATCCAGTTTTAGAATCGATATCTGCAGTATTTACTGAAGTAATTTTAATAAACATAACTGTTTAGTCAAGGAATATTGTTAACTACATCAAATATGTGCACCATAACATATTACTAGTACGTGTTCCAAGTAATTTTATGATTTCAGTCATGCACAAAAACCACGACGAAGAGTTAAACTCAATTTCCATGGTGAATACTGATTCATAGCCCTGTACCACTCATTTAAATGAATATGTTGTAACTCATCAAATCGAACAAAACGTCCACTTTTGGATGCCTTTCTAGTCGTCCATGATATTGATCATCAACTTTGATCAACAAGATCGAAAGTCCGGTGGAACAGCGGTTGCTGAACAGCTATTTACGAAAATAGACTTTGACAGATTTGAAGCCGTGCAAAAATAACTGAGTAAAATTGAAGTTTTATATCTAGCGAATTCAAGGAATTTTTAACCGGAAATAATACTTGTATTTTGAACTCATAACAACATGCTTTCTTAATGTGAAATTCATCCATAAATAATCAAAACACTATCAATGTCCAGAAAAATAAGATAGCATCATATTTTAGCGAACAAAAACACGTAATTATGTTGAGAACCATAAAAGCTGCAGTGGATAATGATTCTTATTAACTCCTTTTTCTTTGCAAGAGTTAATAAATTTAAAAAATATCATAATATAAAATTCGGTTTCTTTATAATCGCAGGCAGGATCAATTATTCTCAACTAAATATACTGAGGACGATAATGAAAATTTTCTGTCCCGTCCCAGTACGTACATCCAAATATATTCAGGTTTTTTTTTCAGATATTTTGCAATGCTAACTGGAAACTACAAAGTTCACAAAATCTACAAAAAAAAAATTAATTCCTAGACAAAAGAAGAAATCCAGTGGCGTGGCATATTGTTACTTTGTTGTAAATTTGTGTATAATGTTAATTTTACGGTAAAAAAGTTAAGACAAAGGATTACTCACTAAGATTTACTGTCTTTTACATAGTAAACACACGTATTAACTAAACAAATCAAAGTGATGCTTCAGCAATGACGCAGGATTCTTGAAGAGCTGTAATGAAGCGACGACAGTCAACGTAGTTGTTGTATAGATGGACTGGTGTCACACGTATCACATCCGGATATCGCTTGTCAACCTGAAATTTTCGAGGAAAATCATCTTCATATTATCTAGCTCTTAGAAATTGAAAATTTTAAGAATTTTCAACAATAGTAATGTAGCAATAATAATAATAATAATAATAATAGTATCAATAATAATAATAATAATAATAATAATAATAATAATAATAATAATAATAATAATAATAATAATAATAATAATAATAATAATAATAATAATAATAATAATAATAATAATAATAATAATAATAATAATAATAATAATAATAATAATAATAATAATAATAATAATAATAATAATAATAATAATAATAATAATAATAATAATAATAATAATAATAATAATAATAATAATAATAATAATAATAATAATAATAATAATAATAATAATAATAATAATAATAATAATAATAATAATAATAATAGTAATAATAATAATAATAATAATAATAATAATAATAATAATAATAATAATAATAATAATAATAATAATAAGAACAATAATAATAATACACTAATAGAAGATAAACCGTTTATAAATTAAATAATAACATATAATATAAACGAATAATGCATTCTAAATGTAATACGTAATAGAAGTATAGTATATAACATTAATATGATGTAACAATAATAGTAATAAGAATATAAATAATGCAATAAATAATCTAAATACAGGAATGTAATAACTACGATATAAGAATGAGATAATCTTACGGCAACGCCTCGCTTCACAAGTTCCTTGTAGACAACATCGATAGAAACCGAGAACCGAAGGGAGAGCTGACATCCTCTTTCGTGAAACTCAGCCGGTGTAATGACGGAACAAAAGATTTTAGTGGTCCTTAAAAATGAATCCATATAAATAAACAAAAGTACAGGAGCAAAATGATCACGATTGTGCGATATTTTTTGAAGCTCTATTACAAAAATTTTATTTATTTTTTTAGTGTATGTAAGCACACAGCTTCAGCGATTTCACAGCATTTTTTTATTATTTTTTTTATTATTATTATTTTTTATTTTTATTATGCCGCGAGTTTATAATACTGTTGTTACTGCTGTTATTTTTTTTTTGTTGTAATTGGTACAATCAATAATAATCTGACTAACGTACCTATGCTCAGAAGATTCACCAAAGAAATGCTTAATGAGATACTCCAGATAACCCGTTAGATAGCACGATCGGCTCCTCAAATCCTCCAGTTTCACTGTTTTGAATACCTGGAATTTTTCTGACTTTGAGGGATAATTTTTCAAGAAAAAGAGCGTCTCTGCTTTCTTTTGTAATGATTTACCTCCAAAATACCCATAACAGGAACGACTAGATGAATAGGTGGATTACTAATCCTGTAACCAGCAGCACCATCGTCCAGATCGAGCACTAAGAAGAAGTAGAAGAAGTAAAAAAATTTTCCTTCAACAAATGCTTTTATTAAATTCTCACCATTATCCATATTGAAACGTGTTTCCATACGGTGGCTCCACCATCCCAACATTCGATCCCGATGATCTGTCTTGAACCTAAAATGAGCATAAATTCTGAAGACTTGGGATTTCTTTTCTCATTCTGGGATTTAAAAAAGCAATCCACACCTTTCATGCACAAATAGCCCAGCTAGTCCTCCAGCTCCCGTGCATCCATATTTGTAGGAGCACCAACAAGCAAAGTCCACATCCCAATAATGCAGTTGAAGAGGAACATTGGCGAATGCATGAGCAAGGTCCCATCCAACGAAGCATCCATAAAAAAGAGTCGATATTGTTTCGATTATTTTTCAACGTTGAGAAGTATCTGTCTTAATTTTTACACACAAAGTTAGTTTTTGAAGAGAGTATAAAAATTTTATAGACGAAATAAAGTCTGGAATAGCTCAAAAATACCCGAAATAACAGAATTTTAATAAGGGAAAAGTTGAATTATAAAAGCGCAATCTCTCAAAAACAAGGAGTGTGAGGTGAAAGAGGACCCATAGTTTGGTTTTAAACAAATCTAGGACCTCGTTGTGATTTAATTTTTTAGCTTTCTGAAGATAATTCCCACAGGGAAGAAAAAATAAGGGAAACTCGGTCATTTTGAAAAAAAAATAGCAATCATATATTCTGTTCCATGGAATGAACTTTACCTTCTCTTTTCCTGCTCTAGTTATAGTATGAATGTCAAAGAGTTGTCCAGTATAATATTGGATACCAGGAAGGAATATTATGGCAATTTCTTCTCCGTGTTGTTCAATATAGGATAGAATGTCCTCCGTTCGCAAACAGGCTTCTCCCTCACGTGGAGTGAGTAACACCTGAATGAGTTGGTAGTATTTTTCCCATCAGAAATTTTTAATCCGCAAATTCACCAACAATAATAATCAATTTTGTTTTTACGAGCTGTAAAATTTACACAATCGTCTTCAATTCTTAATTCAATTAAGTAATTTTGCTTAAATTTAATTTATTCAGTTTAATTCGGCTCATTTACTCTCGGCGATAAAGCACAAAAGTAGTTAATAATGGATGAACAAAATAAGTCAGAAAATCCACGAAAATTCGGGAAAATGGGGGTTTTTCTTCAGCATTCTCTACAATACATATAAACAGCGCTCACCATACTCTCCTCCACATTCCTACCGTGAAGTCTTATTTGTGATTCGATCGCGTAATGATCGGATGGGAATGCTTTAGTTTCCAGGACAATTTTATGGCGAGTTTCTGTTGGTTTATAGAATCCAGCCTGGATACCGTAATACATTATTTTTTGTTTTGTTCGCTAAGAAAACAACAATATAATTACCAGTAACACATGGATGTTTACAGTAAGACCATTGCAAAGTGCAATCTCTTCAGGTTTTGCTCCAACAAGTTCTGCTACACCTTCAACCGCACATTCATCACAATGAGCCCATGGAAGATCCCCTTTTGTATGTCCGAACACACCCCTTAATGAATTATTGCACAATTTTTTCAATTATATTAAAAATATAATATTAAAATACAAATATCTCAATCTATTTCCTGTACATTTTTGCCCATTTGTCGAGTTGTTCCATCATAATCCGTTCTGTAGCCTTAGGCATTAATCCAAGTGAATTCCCACATAAATAGATCGAATCCGATTCTGGATCACATAAAGCAGGATCGACTGAAAATATTCAAAAACAATCTACAGTACCAGTTCTAGTTCAAAGAAAACTTATACGTGTAGTTTGCTTTCAAAGTTCTATTTACTTTTTTCTATTTTTTTAATCAATAAACACAACATTCGCACGATATTAGAAGTTTTATTTTTTTTCTAAAATAGAAAAACTAACAGTAGCTTTAAGAAAATTCCTCTTTAGCGTAGGCATTAAGCATTGTTGTAAGCAACAAAAAAACCTAGAGAAGTAAAGTTAACAGCTTCCTGAAAGACAGCATGCCAAAGAATTGACACTGTCGGGATCTCTCAACAAAAAGATACGGTAACAGGTGCAGATCACAAGCGCCATCACACGCTCAATTCTCTTAACTGTCCTCACAAATAGCATGGAAAACAGCCTTATCGACCGAATTTTCCTACAAGGCACCTAACAACGTGACACGTATGCGAACGCAGACATACGCACCGCGTCCTGCCCCGAGCCAGAGAAACAGCGTCGGCAGCCCGTTGATTGTCTCTCGCTCGCAGATGTCACTCATATTCCTGTATCCACGTAAGTAGCACGTTGTTAGGTGCTTCGTAGGAGAATTCTATGGATTTCTTTTTGTCTTCTTCCAGAGAATACTTCAGAAGCGTCAATGTAAGCTGAACGGGGGATAGAGGTTTATCATGGAGTTATCGGATCTGCAAAAATGTGAGATGGTCGTAAGAACTGATCACTCTAACAACTACGAAACAAATTTTTTTTTCTTTCCTCTTAATTTTTTTCTGGGTTTGCGTGGGCAGTTGCGTGTTTTCATCCCGATACTCATGACCTACGCTAGATTTCCTTTATAGATGAAAAAAAAAATTCCCAATTGCCGACTAACAACTTTAATTGGGCGAAAAAAATGTAATAAAAAGAGATCATTTAAAGGACAAGAAAAGCTACATGAAAGGTGGTTTCAAGTCAATAAGCACTTAAAAAACGTAGCTCACCATCTGGAAGTGTGCCACATTTTGGATAATAAAATTGATCCCTAACGTGCTTCAATCCATCGCTTTCTGAAAGAAATTCCGCGAATCCTAGCTCAGTCAAATCCGAAAATCCGCCCTCCTAAAATTAAATTCCGGTATTTCTTTATCACTGCATTATAAACGCAAAAAATCTCTTTAAAGAAAAACTAAATTTTTTTCAGAATAATATAGTGGACACTCTAAATTATGCTTTCTGAAAGTTAAAATACATTCTAATAGTTAGAAAAAGATTTCAGAACTTAAAAAAAGTTCTAATAGAAATAGAATATGGATCCCATAGATTACCTTTGCCATTTTCTGCAAGAATTCCATGACTTTCTCGGATGTGCAGGTACATTCTTCCTCGCTCATATTGTTCCTGAAAATAAACGAATCGAACTCGACATATCTTAATGCGCTTACAACTATTCTTGTCGAATATCAGAGAAAAAGTACAAGAAATCATGGGGAATAAATAATTCAATCGATTTTTGACAAGGAATCTTTCTCAGGAAAAAAAACTGTTTGAATCCAATAAGAAATTGTGAGAAGCATTGCCAGCTAGGATAAAATGAGCGCGCTCTTACACATTGAACGACGTCTATTGCTGTAAACCTCGAGTTTATGCTGGAATTTTCCCAACCGAATGCGATTTACTGCTTTTCAGGAATGTGCATTCGCTTCAGGAACAGTTGCTGTCATACGAGATCAATAGATAAGGAATGAGTGAGAGAGGAAAGGAAAAAAAAAGATTTTACATCTGTATTGCAAATATTTTTGATGGAATAGTGATGAAATTGATTGAAAAATAAATGACATTGATGAGAACTACGTACCGATATCAAGCGTGGCGGTGTGGAATTTCCCATCAAGGATACCTAACCAGACGCAACTCATCAATCAAAAACGGTAAGATGAGTAACGATAAACCGCCGTACTGTGACTGATGGCGGTAAATAAGGGACGATAAGAGCCTAATCAAATGTGGTTTGCATTTTTCGCAATGCTTTCACTATTGAACGATTCTATTTACAAAATGGTGTGGTGTTCATCAATAAAAACTTTTTATTGAAAGAGGGAACTGGTTTTGAAGTGTGGAACTAGTTGCAGAATAGTGCAAAGAATAGTCATGAATTCTGCTGGAACAAATTATTTTGCAAGTTCTTTTTTTTTTCTGGACTAAATTTACTGAGAAAGAAATCTTTACCAGGATTTATTACTTTTATTAAAATTCTGAAAAGAAACCTTTCTTAGTAAATTTAGTCCAGAAAATTCTGAAAGTCTGTGTCAAGTCATATACTCATATTCTATTTTGTGTGTAATTTTATTAACACAGTTAAGTTCTTGTGTAAATAGACGTAGATAAGGAATTAGAACCAAGGAATTGGAACCAAGATAAGGAGTAAAAAAGATAAAGAATATAAAAAAGAAAGACATTGAAAAGATTTTAAAAAATAGATAAAATATGAGAAAAAATCATACGTTATTATTACTCCCCAAATATGAAGTAGGAAAATATGAATATGAAGTGTAGAAAGTATTTAGTTCAGTTTTTTTCATTATTCGATGAGAAAAAAACAAAACAGGTAACAAGATAACAAAATAACAACAATAATGAATGATAATAATAAAATAATAATAAAATAACAACATCACCACCTAATGCTCACTAAGTTCCTCAGAAAAAATGCCACTGACCATCCAACTCCTAATTGGGATCCATGGCTGCTGCCTGTTGTGATCGGCCCGTATCCATGCTGCGTCCTCTCTTGCGTGCGGCGTGCGTGATCACTTACGCGACCTAAGAGACCGCAACCATTTTTTTTTTGTGCCTTCTGCCATCTCTATCTCAATTAAAACCGTATGAAACTGGTAAATTGAGGGCATCCTATGAGAGAAATTAGTGAAAACAAGTAGCGCAGTCTGATCTATACGAAATGTTAAGGAATTCATGGACGTCCCAGTTATCCTTATAAAACTACTTTACCAAGTAATTAAAGGTCGATAAACAGCAGCGATGAGAGCAATAGATACCTAAGGCGGAGAGGATCATTACCTCCCAGAATTCTACAGAGCTTACTGCCATGGACTGTGGCGTAATTATAGGAAAGTATGGAAGAGAATCCAGGAGGATTTGCCTACACTGAACACATACAGAGCACCGTTTATCCATCGACACCACCCATCTACTCTCATTCTGGTCTTTCTAATACAGTTTTTTTAGGCTCATCCATGATTTCCGGACAGAATTTGTATCCAGCCATGAAATCCCAATAAAATAAGGCAATATAAACAGAGGACTGTGACCTCAGTTCAATATCAAAGATCTTTGGAGTCGCAGCAGCCCGTGTACTTTCCGCTTTTTACGTCTGTCTATGTAGGATACAAGCTTCCAGAAACTGTTGGTGATACTCCTGAATCTATGCTAGGGAGTCTTCTTTAGAAGCCCTTCTAAAGTCTAGTTAAACTCATTCCTGAGTCATGATGATCTTTCCTGTATGGATTTTATTTATTTATTCTTTTATTTTTCTCGCTACCACTACGGATGCTTCAAAAAAGGAAGAGCATAAAAGACAAAAAAATCAAATTCAAATTCAAAATCAAAGCACTGTTTTTGCCGGATTTATCAGAGAAGGGAAGAGCAATAGTGATAGTACTTTGTGGTAGGAGATCAAGTCCTTCAACTGTTACAGAAGGTTATAGGTCCCTTTTGCGAGATCTGTTCCCCAGTCAAGAACGCTCTGATTCAACGTCTTTTTCTGTAGGAAATAGTTTCATTAGTAAATATTGAATTTGATCAGTTGACGATCTAATTGCATCTGTTGACATAGGATCTCATTAAGGATTTTTCTTAGTACTGGAAGTAGTGTCAGTGAGTAAATTTTCCCCAAAAGAAAACTTATTGTGTAAATTTACGTGTATGTGTTCAACGAACAATGTGACGGTGCTCGTATGTTAATGCTTCGGCTACTGTACTACGGAACAAGCGCGCCTATTCGCGGCCCATTAATTCCGTTATGTGACAACCGTTGTTCTAGCGGGTCAGCCGCCTTCCACCATCGCCTCATTGATGATTTACGACACCTCAATTTGTCATTCTCTATGAAGTACGGTGTCAAACAACACGAATAACACTAACAGATATGGTAAAGTAAACATTCACTCACTAATCCACATGATTTTCAGGAAAGAAATATAAAATTAGTGGAAAAACCCACATAGATCCAGCCATCCAGCAGACGAAAAATTTCAAATGGATTCACGAGTGTATTCACGCTTCATTACCCTTCGGTTCACTTAAAATACACACGATTGTTTCGAAATGGAAGTTTCCATGAATTTCATGGAAAAAAATCCTTGAGAAGAGCCTTAGAGAACGGATACGGTAATATCCACGAGTTCTCTCTTCTTGAGGCAATCAATCAGTAAAAGCTTAAAAAGGTGTATTTTTTCTTTGTTGCATATTTATTATTATTAGTGTTTTCCTGTCAGGAATTAGTTGATTCCTAGCACAGCAGTTTTGTAAGCGTGGGTGATATTTATGAAATATGTTTTCATCTATTAATTAATCAAATAACTGCTTTTTTCTTTAAATTCAGAGTTTTTAAAAGGAAAAACTCTGCAGTGCCTGAAAAACATAATTTTTCAGGTAGACGTCAATTATAAAAACCTATCAGCCTTTTTTCCTACGGATTATTATTTATTTTGTTATGATTTTGTTTTCGCCAGAAGCCAGAAACTAAATTTCATCTATACTTCAACTATTTCCTTGGCAGTAGTGGCTGATTTTTCCACAAATCCAAAAAAAAAACAGGGATTTCCTATTGTAAAGCACTTCGAGTAGAAGAAGATACCGTATAAGAAGATCGTAATGAAATTTTTCTCGCTAACATCGCTTAGGTCTCGGGAATTGTTTGTGAGCTATTTAATACCGTAATGGAATCGAGCTGATCGTTTGGCCCGACGTGTTGTGGTCACTGTAACAGTGTTTACCGATCACATCTCTCAGCTAATTGAGTGCTTGAGTTCCCGTTCTGTCAATGTAAACGGATCCATTACACTAAGCGTACACGAATCTACTTGAAGGGCATGTAACGTGCTGTACAAACCTTGTTAAGGAGTACAGCTTCGAATGAGGAATAAAAGGAGGTAAAACTGAATGGTCAGCCCAATAAAACTGTTGTCTACCGCAAAAATAGCAGCTGAAAAAAAGAAAACATGTCCACTTCTCGGATACTATTGTCTAAGGATATTCTCGTCCTTCTTTATCCACTCCGGCTCTTACATCATGTTTCCGTAACAAAGCTTGCAAGATTTCTGGATTTAAGATTTTTGATTTTCCATCAAAAGGCTTTCACGAGATTACGAATTTTTGAAAAATACACTAGTTTATTCAAGGGAAGACAAATCAAATGTGAGAATCAGTCGTGAGTTCCGTTGATCTGCCTTGAGTCCCATGTCATCACCATGCAACAGAAGTACCACGTCTAGCCGCGACTTATGAAGATTCAGGATAAGTGATAGTAGAAGATCCTGGATATTTTTGTGGTCTCCTTAACGTTTAAGTGATTCATCTCGTACTGATTTTTAGTTGCTAAAGTTGCTACTTATTAACTGGATGTATACATAAACTGTAATACATTACTCACTACCCATTTATTAACTTAACTTTCATGTTCAAACAAAGTGATTTCCCATGAAGAAATAAATTCAAGGAACCGCATGCTGTAAGAAGCTTCTTTTTCGGATCGCAACTGCCACCTGACATGCGGCACGTAGCTCCTCCGCATCTCCCGTTTTGAAAGCTCCGCAAATCCGTGATTAACATCCACACTCGTATTTGTAGTGCTTTGTCTCCTGGCTGAAGACATATGCTCAGCAAAATATTAACTTTCCGTGTCATGTCCTTGTCAAATGTTCGGGTAGACCGGTGTCATTAATAAGGGAAACGGTAGCGGAGGGACAACGTACAATGAATGACATGTGATCCATAACTTCGCAACAAATGCCACCAAGTAAATGAGTGTTTTTCAGATGAGGGAGGTGGAGGGTGGGTAGACAGACAGATCGCCTAATAGGATCGTGTGACGCGAAGATTCGATGCGTTCTTGTATTTGGCGCATTGAATGCGTGCTGGTGAGGTTTAGCACATGCATTCATTCAACCCTCAGTGCTACGCGTCAACGTCCTTTGTTCGCGAACCACCACCGCACGTTCTGATTCAACAATTATGAGAAACTCAAAAGATTCCCTGACGAAAAAAAAATGAAGAAATAGTGCGCGCATCAACGCACTCCGATTAGACCAACTGTGAAGTTTTTTCATGTCTGAGATCTTGGACTACTCTCTCAACGACAATATTTAGTTGATCGTGTGAGAACAACGGACGTGAAAGTTTTTCATGAAATCGTATTGCTATCCCTTAACATAAGAAATAATTCATACAAGAAGTATTGAAAATGTAAAACTACAATCATTCATATTCAAATAATTTATTCGTAATAAATCATACAATGTAAAGTTTCTGAGCAGAACAATTATATGAGTCTTTTTTCTCCTCATTTTTGGTTTCCTCCTTACCTTCCCTCTGAAATTCTAATAATTCAACAACTATGTACATAACAACCATCTAGTAGAAAATAATTTTGGCTTCTCAATATTTCAAATAGCGATGGCCCAAGAAAATCAAAGTCAGGAATTAGAAAATAAATTTAAAAGAACATAAAATTCTTTGCCAATCAATTATAGCCAATATTAAAAGTATTTGAAAAAAAATTAAAACAGCAAACTCATCCGTTGAGAGGAATTATGTTATCGATGGAGTTGTTTAAAAACACTTACAGTTAGAAGAATAACAAATAGATAAACAATACTCTGACCTTATATGACCTCAACTAATTTTACTTCAAATTTTTCGACATACTGAAACGTATTGAACCCTGAGGTAAAAACATCAACAGATGGGTCCTATGAATTTTTTTTCCTCGTGTTATTTTTCACACAACGCAATAACTTTGCCACTGAAGTGTTATAGGAATAACAATTTATATATTTATTTTTTAAGGAGCGCTAAGATTCTTAATTAATTAGTTAATTCTTTAAAAAACAAATGAAATATTCATTCATGATTATCGAATTTACCACAAAATCAAAGTTTTTCTTCTATTCCATTTTAGATCGCCTCACCGATGAGCGGAAGTCACAACAGCACGACTTTCATTTCCTTTTCAGACAGTACTCTTCAATAGGAGCGCAGTCACTCCTCCATAGAAACGTCGCGCTGGTTCCTTTGTGTTCATGTTTTCGATAGTAATTTTCTTTCGAACAGCGTTCACCGTAAATCTTCCCTCCGAGGAGCTGTCTTTAAATGTGAATAACATGAAATGTTATTCGTTTTCACATGGAACTATAAAAGTTATCCTGGAGGAAATTCCGGTTAAGAACCGTTCGAAGAGCAATATTTGAATTCACATCAAGTGCTAACGGGACCCTCTGATGGTTGTACAAACGGCAGTTAAAAAACACACCAGGAGGTAATACAGAACAACACAACTTATTCGAATATGTTGATTTTCTACTTATCCTACATAACAGGTAGTGTTTGCAGATTGTACAGCTTCAAAACGTGCCGCGTTGTGGATTTGTCCGACCTGATCGTCCACTCGACTTCCTGCTGCGTAACTCCCACATTACGTAATGAAATGCTAACGCTTCTGTTGTTTTACTTGTGTAAGATGAGTAACGTGCGAGAAAACTTAGCCTCTTCGACTTTGAGGATAGTTTCTTCTCAGGACCACAAGTTTTCGAATCAAAACTCTGAGCAGCGCAAGCATTTTCGCAAACTGTAAGAAATTTCACAATTTTTCTACTTCTAATTGCTTTTAATTTTTCTACAAAAATTAAGAATGGGAGAAACTCAAACAGAAAAAGTAATAAACAGAAATTATTCAAAAGTTAGAGTTACTTCAATAACAATTAAAATTTCATAGGTTCAAAAGATCCATTGAAAAATATTTAATATTTTTTGGAAACATCCCTTGAACGAGAATTTGCTGAGAAGAACCCCTAGAAGAAATTCTTGGTAGCGCTTTTTTTCTCTTTTTTAATTTGTTTTGCACACATCTCACAAGGTCACCTTTTACACAGCCATAAAATATGGTAGAGACATTTTTTTTTCCAATTAAAGATACCTAAAATGTAAAAAAACTGTGAACCATGCAGCTGCGTTTTGTTACCGACGGTGGATTTTCTATTTTACATACTTATTAACCATCTTATTTTGAAAATATATTCCATAATTTTCTTTTCCCTGAGAGTTTTTTCACTAATTTAGGCATAAGCAGCTGGAGTGATAATTTCTTCAAGAAGCAGTAGGATTAGCGGGATTCCTTATTTATGCAGTCTGTAGCCTCCTAATTAGGATTTTCTCTCGACAATCTCTATTGGCTCGCATCATTTCGCAACCAATGCCGACCAATAGAGAAATTACATCGCTCGGAGTACTCGAACGCTCACAAGCTAATGGATAACATCCACGTATTAGGCATACTCAACTTCCTTTACGACCTCAAGCTCAATTTGTCGTGGATAGACAGCAAATCTTCTGGAACTCTGAAGCCTAATGATCTCTTTACATCGTCATTTTTATGGAATCAAAAAGCCAAAAAAAATAAGGTTAAAAATAAGATTAAAATTACATATCTTCAGGGCAATCAAAATCGTTTCTATCGGATAAAACGACCTTGGGTAGCCTTAGAACAGACTATAATTTCCGGATTTTGGGCCAACAAGGGGACAAGAATACTTGCCATAAAAAGAGTCGAGAAATCAAAGAATGGAATAATTTCGAAATCTTCGAATAGATTCCCGACTAGTCCACAAAATAAGATCCAGTTTTTCTCTATATCCTCTTCATACACATATACCGTTAATGAACAAATTTTATTTATCTTAACATTAACTCCAGAAAGTAGCAAGAAAATGACTAAAATCAATCATGCATTAAAGTAATGACGTCATAAGCCGCACCTAACACATATATTTTGTCAAAATAATTCGAGTGTAAAATTAAAAGGACAATCTAATGTTTCAATAAATGTTGCAAGTTTTTTTTTTTGTTTAAAATAAATATAGATGCTGAAAGTAGATGACACAAACAAAAGCTTGTTTTTTTTTGCGCGAGCGCGAGTGGCCAGGCCACTGAAGAAACCTGTTCTGTGCTTACTTCCCTTCCGTTCAAGTAATACATTTGTATTCTATAATTAGACGATCATCTTGAATGCATTATATTTAGCGTTGTATGTAGTTTTTTTCGGTTGTAAATCTTCCTTAATAGATTTAAAATAGATTTTTCCGACAAATTTTAAGAGGTTTCTTCTTTAACTAGTACTTAGGACATCCGCTATCATTTCACAAGGTGGCTATGCATTTCCTAAATCAAAAAGTAAATATCCTCAGCGATTATTGCTCCAAAAACGTTTATTTAGCCTATTTAAAAATCCTGAAAAGAAAACTAACAAATTTAGGCCTCATTTGTTCTCTAAAAAAATTAGCAGGAAATCATTTGGAATATCTATTCATTTTTACTACTACTCTTACTTACTTACTCTTACTACTTCTACTCTTACTTTACTACCACTATTCACTAAGTCTTTTCATTTATGGAAAGTGCCTGAAGCAAAAACCCTAACAAAACCAGCTGTGTTGGCCACTCACTGGGAAGAATTGTCCGCAACACGGCTACCTCGATGAGTGTCGAGCGGAACAGTTTTTCTCCTCATCGCTTCGGAGGGAAATCACTAACTGAGAATAAATCTACGAAAATATCCATGGCAGCGAAATAGGTTCCAAAATAAAAACACTATATGTAGTAAATTCGTTGCTTATTACAGATCGACTGAAAATAGAGAAGGAAATACCTACTGAAGATAGACCACTTCCCTCTCTCTCTAAATATTTGCGCCTCCCGCTATATTCGAAACCCGCTGAAATTAACATGATTGAAATTGCGCAAAATTTCGTCACAAAAAATTCCGGTTCATAGTAAGGAGGGTTAGTGGTTTAGTGGGGAATAGTTAAAAGTAAATATGTGGTAGGAACACGAATTATTCGCGCGTCAATCAATAGTTGCTAATTTTTTTTTCTGGTTCCTCCTTTCGTGTGTATTGTGAGATGCTCCTCGCTTGGGGTCGGTGAACAAAAGCGGCCTTGAATGAACTCACAATGACGAACGAGCAATTGACAGAACTGAACAAATTGAGTTATAATCGGCAGATGGCATGTGGAGCGAACGATTGCTAGATACACGAAGGATGGGCTTGCTCGAGTGGAGCACAAGGTGCAGTATCGGTTAGAACAAAGCTGAGCTTTAATGCGACGGCAAACGTGTGTATTTGCACCGCCAGTTCCGATTTTGTCGTATTGCAGAATAAACAATTCAAAGGCATCGTGTTTGTTTTGGGGACCGGGCAACGCGCATACTTTCTTTCCAGAAATTTCATTCAATAGCGTTTATTCACATAGCAAACATAATCTCCGGACAATCATATATGCGAAACAGTGAAGAAGTATGAAAAATGAAATAAGAAAAATATGGTGATGGATGGCGATGCCCGACTGCCACGCACAACACATTCACACATACAATTTACTGGTATACAAATACAAGCATAAATGACACGCACTGCACAAAACATTGCTTCTGTTGTGACCGGAAGAGTCGAGAGATTACGTGAAGAAACTCGTACAAAAAGCTGAGTTGGCTACGTCCACATGATGACGTACGAGATTCGTCGGGGGGTGATTTTTTTTTTTTACATTATCGGCGCGTGCCTGGAATAGAAGGCAATTCGACGCCATAGTAATTTTGTAGAACTCTTTGCCCCGTCCCGTTCCTTGCCCGCATGCAAAATGCCTTTGTGTGGAGGTGCGGAAGAGAACGAAACTGGTGAGGGTATCGGGACAAAACGTATGCCGAATTCCAGATCGAAGTAGGTAAATAAAGGAACAATAGCGCGCATTCCCTCTGTCAGGAAAGGGTCTTGTCGCGCGAAAAAAGCGGATTCAAGCGGTTGCGAATGGTCTTTCCGCCTCCAACAAATACGTATGGAAGAATACGAAAGTGAACTAGTTCCCCTTTTCTTCGCCTTTGTCACACATCCAGCAAAGTAACACAAATTTGAGGCCCCTCTCTCTGACATTCGAACACACGCACTTACTCAAACAAATAGGATCTAAGTTACAAAAGTGCAAACAGCTAAAACGAACCCACCAGGCTCATGTTTGAGGCAATGAACTCGTTGGATGAGGAGGCTGCGATGCTGCAGCTACAGCAGCCGCTTGCCGTGCATAGGCGGCCATTACGTTGTACGGTGAATAGGATGTGGACAGCATACTGTTAGGAAAGAATGAGGAATAATAGCTGGTAAAGTCGGGCGCTTTGATTCCATCCAGTGGACCGTAGTTGGCAAAAAGTGCTTGAGTTGCGAATGGAGGCAAGGCGATGCCGAGTGGCAAGCGATTCGGTGTCTTCACAGCTGACTTAGGTTTACGCCGTGGACGATACTTGTAGTCTGGATGCTCCTGAAAAAACCGTGCTTTCTTCATTGCGCTGTGAAGGATTTTCCCTTTTGCCTATGATCTATTTACTACCTTCATATGTATTGATCGTAACCGTTTTGCTTCATCTATGAAAGGGCGTTTATCCTTGTCTGACAACTGCTTCCATTCCGCTCCCAGGCGCTTGCTGATTTCGGAGTTGTGCATTTTGGGGTTATCCTGAAAGACGAAGCCTAATAAGTTATGCAAATACGATTCTGGTTCGAACAAGCAACGTGACGGAAGGGAAAGCATCAGTGAATCAAAATGATGCAGTCATTGGTCAAGCCATTTTACCTGCGCCATTTTACGTCGTTGTCCTCGACTCCATACCATAAATGCATTCATAGGGCGCTTCACATGATTATCCGTAGGTGATTTAGAATCTTGTGCAGAAGGAGCCGGAGAGACTCCGGAAGATACAGAAGCGGTCTCATCATCGTCAATTAATTTAACGGATGAATTCCCAGGAATACAAGCCGGATATAGCAATGATATACCATTCATATCTGAAGCGTAATGTTAGACATCGATGATCAACGAAAAATAACCGCGATTCGAAATGAATTTTTAGCAATAATAGCGGCTACGAATATATGAAAGCGGTAGAATGTGCGAAGGTGGCAAAACGTAAGTGTAAGGCAATCGAGGAACACTTGTGGTAAGGAAAACAAGAAAAGCAAAGTAAGAACCGGCACTCGTTGCGCCTGTTTCTTTGTGAGGCACTGTTCGCTGGCAAACATGATACGGGGCGGAGTTAGGCGGAGCTATGCTTGGATTACGGTAATGGCGACGGCGAAATCATTGCGTTTCCCATTGGCGCATTTCGGGGAAAAACAAAGAGACGAACGGCTTTTCGACCAACACAATTAGCTAATCACAAGTCGACGAGGTGAGCGAGGATTCGACAGGGTTCCGGAACGGCTTCTCTCGCTTCTATGAGAGCCGGTTAAAAGGGATCTCATTCCGCCACGTCCCACTGAGGGGTTCAAGTCCGCCGGAACATGGACATAGCAACCAGGTGGTACATGATATTCGTTCGAGAATATGTGGCTAACTTCCACCGTTGAGGCGTGTAGAATTGGAGGTCTTATTATTGCGAGAAGAACCAATCGAAGCGTGAGCATTCAAATGCAGCACCCAATCAGCTGGATATAATCCACTTTGTTCAAGTGAGAAAAGCGCCCGCTGCCTCTAAATTGGTTACACTATGCCTCCCTACATACAGAAAGAGGTTGTTCTCACCACTACAGCATGTCTTTCTTCACTATAACGTGTTTAACAATGGAAGAGCAGCAAAATACTTAGAATCCATCCCGTGCTCGTAGTAATGATGTAGACTAATTACGGTAAAATTCTCGTTCATGGATAAAGACGATGGTAAAGAAGACTAGAAATAGGTGTAAATCAGCCACAACAATGGTGTGCCATCATCCCAGCTGAGTTGGTTTTTTTTGTAGTTTGTTTGCAATTTATAGTCAATTGCCTGGCGTATTTTGGTTCAGCCTAAACATCACAAAATAAAGAGGCATTTTCTTACTCGGATAAATTGGTTACAATAAAAAAAAGTTACATCGATATTACTAAAACTACAACCTCAGATTTGTGGAAAAAAACACGTAAAAGCAGAAGTAAGCTAAGAAATTATAGTTGTAACGATGTGAATCCAATTTCGCGCAACATCCGCACGGATCCCCCATCCATGAACACCACTTGGTGCAATTAGCTGTTCATAACCATTTAATGCTAACAAGATCAAGGCACCGTCTAATGAGGTGCACGCCTCTTCGAACGTTCATTGAAGGGAGCCCATATCGAATCATATTTAAGGATTTAAGAGTTGTTAACGCTTTACCTCATACGGTGAAAATCATGAGCATTGAGCATCGTTTTAAATTCCCCGGAAGTGTCCCAGATTTCATTTGGCTAACAATAGGATTTTCAAGAGAATTTTCTTAGAAAAAAAAAGCTAAATAATTCCTTTTTTAGAAAATATTTTTAATGAACGATTCTGCAAAACCTTTTTGACTTTGAATAGAATTCGAAGTCATAAAAAAGGACATAATATTTACGAATAAATCTGTCCTTCGCTTTCCTACCGTGGATTTCTTTCTTTGTAACTCACTTAGGTTAGTTGTAATTGATATGACCACTTAGTTAGGTAGATTAGCAGTGTGGTGGGAACAGTAGCGGAATGATCGTTATCCATCCATAATTGTCTGAGTACTCAAAGTCCAAAGCAAACAATGACGAATGTCACGAACCAAACACTGTAGCGTTACCTTCCATATACTTGGAAAAAAAAAACATTCTTCCTGTAATGTAAAGAAAACCCATATTGTGCATTGTGCTTTTCATAATATGTTGCTCATCGAGTGCATGATGCCATTGTGAGACCTTAATTGGTAGAAAATTATGATGACACGCCACTCATACTGTCTCCTTGTTGAGGTTTTTATATCCACAAGTCATCAGATGGGCAGTATCGCTTCGGTCTAGTTCTAAGTGTTGAGTAGACAACGGGAACGTACTTATAGCCTTAGGTTAAGCACACTTCGTCGGCTCATTGTTAGCTACTGTTTCTTCTTTATCCTGTAATAAACAGGATAGTGGGAACTTAGATTGGGAAATAAAAATGGATTTTTTTGAAGAAAACCCAATTAATTTGTCTTGGAACATGGAAAGTAGTATTTCGCTATTACCACTTCCTTTCATATTATATAGTATTTGTTATATACCGTAATCATGTAACAAAATAAACAATAAAACTGCAGATGTATCACTGAAAACCTTCCAAATAACCTAAGACTACGTTTCGGTTGAATCTAAAGATAACAAATTTATAGAAGAGAGCAAATGAGAAGAATAGTCGGTAGAATTATCACTAATAATACTATTACTACTATAATACTATTAAAACTATATCGTAAGGTAAGTCCAAGCATAAGAAGTATTCAAAAAACATAGAACGTCAAGGAAAGTTTAGCAAAATATACTAAAAAAGATCAGCGATAAATGTCGTTTTTCAAAAAATATATTGAATTTAGAGGCAATTTTTTGGAACTAAGTGAACTCTTATTCGATTAAGCACTTTTAGAACGGGTCCCAACGACCTTAAATGTTCCTCAGATGCGTCGCACACGCTCAGTAATAGCCGGTAAAATGATATTCATATCAAACAAGCTACTAGTAAACAGGAGTTGTTACAATTCTCCCAGGTTTTACCTCGTACACTCACACACACGCCATTCTTCAATAAACTCGATGCGAAAACACTCCACAGAGGTGGGCTACTCAGGAAACTTAACGAGAGAAGGCGACAAAATTGTCGTAAAGACAGGCGAACAGTCAACAGTATAATATGAGTAATTTTTCCCTTCAACTACCGTACAACTGGATGTATGTATGAGAATTAAGTAAACATTATGACTACATAACGCTTACTTGTAGATGTTCTTCTAGTTTCCTGAATTCCAATTCTCATTAGCAAATCGTAGAAGCACATTTTATAAATATGTACAGAACAAATGTGTTGTAAATGTTAAAAACCATTTTCCTTCCTTGAAAAATAATTTTCTTTCCACAGTAATACTATATTAACTGGTAGTAACAGCCAAATTTGGCGCTTTCTCCAACTTCAGAAGCAGCGCCGCTCTTCAAAGACTGTAGAATCGTCCAGTTAAACGGCAACAGTGATCCTAAAATTTATCCAGAACTGAGTACAACCACACTTGCAATGTTTAAATGTTTTCTGTGGTTTTCTAGAAGCAGAAGACTGAGACCTCACTTGTAACTAACATTTATTTTCAAAATTTTATTCAACAACTCCTTCCTAGAGAGAGCTAAAAAATCCTCTACTATGAGGCAAAGCGATTGTTTGATACTTGCAGCAAATTTTTCAAGTGTATCCTAGATAGCCTGGAGAGGTTTAGTGAACTTTGTGAGGTAATAACATCCCAGCGGAGGTATTGAAGGTTCAATTAGAAAAAACTTGAGAGAAAATCTGTGCACAAACATTCTGCACACCTTTCGCAACCAAATATGACTCAATATCACTCTAATTTTTACTGCAAAAAGGAAAGAAAAATATCATATTATTGGCTAGCAACATATTTTTTCTTACGAGGTTTTCGTGTTTCTAATAGGTTTTTCAGAGCAAAAAAAATGCAAAAAGTTCTGTAGCGAAATTTAAAAAGCAAAAATCAACGAACGTTCCAGTAAAAACTTCATAGCTGATTTCATCTAATATGCATCATGTCCCGATTGGTGGTATTCATAGCGGAATTGGATAGATGAATCCCTAACCACAATTCCCCATTGTATACTGATTGGGCGACAGTATCCTAATAGAATCGTGATCTCATTGTAACTTATCCTTAGCATCGTAGATAGGATTAGCTTTCGACTTTCCCATATGCATAATAAATAGACTGCTCGAAGAGCTATGCAATAGATTTGCAACTGGACATTTGAACGTTTATATGCGATCCAGAATAAACTGGGAAGAATAAACTTCCGAGAATTTCCCGAAGTGTAACTATAAAGAAGAATTTACAGGTTTCACTTCTATAGTAAAACGAAACAAACAATTAGCTACTACCGGAATACCGTAGACTGATTGTTACTACTTGAACTTTCTCGAATATAACTAAAAATGTCATAACTTTATTTAGATTTCAAAAGGAATTTCTTGTAGAAACAGTTCGTATTTTGAAATTATCTAAAAAAAAAACTATGAATACTTGTTTTGAAGGTTTGTCTCGTGATCTTTCCAAAATTACAGAAATGGACCTCCTTCAGTGTTTTCAATAACACTTCCCCGGTCAAAATTGTCCTTCTGTGAATGACATGTGGCAATTTATGAAAGGATGATAAGGAGAGCCTCACAGTGTAACAGGTATTTTTATTCGACTGCGAAACCAATATATTTCTTTATATTCATTTACCATGCTACGAAACCTCAAAAAGTTTTGTTTTTTTTTTCACACCTGTGGTCCATCTTTACATAGTTAATTAGCGTTCAAATATTTTAAAAAAGAAATGTTTGAGTTTTTTTCTGCCCATTTTTTTAACTCTTCCTTCCTTTGTTCGACGTGAAATTTCGATAATTTCGGAACAAATTTCTCTTCACATATAAATAATCTTAAGAAAAATTACGCTCATCTAGTATGTAGTGCAGTTACAACATTGAAAAAACCAAAATGCACCTGGTATACCTACAAAAAAATTGATTTAATTTACATTTCTCGGAATAAAAAAAGGAGAAACATCACGAAAGCTCATGAGGAAGTCCCTATTAGAGTCTCTCACGATTATGCAAACTTGAATTTCTTCACGTTTATTTATTTGTTGTTTTAACACTTTGCACAAATAGAGCAGTTTTTTTTTTCAATCGATATTGGCGAATAAAGCTTGAGGCCGGAAGAATAACATTAGAAAAGAATTCCAGTCCAAAACTAGTTTCCCACATTTTACATGTATATATATATATATATATATACTCAATTTATGCTACTTATTTTGGTACAAATGTTTATATATTTACATTCTATATTATTATATATTCACATTTTACATTGTATTTGTGCATCCTACTTCCTCTTTTACCTTACACCTAAGTACCTGTACCATCATATCCCGACACATATTCCATTTTTGCAGGAGCGATGCCGCTCAGTTTCATTGCACTTGCGACTTTAAAAGCTTCAATTTTTTATTGAATTAAAAAAAAAGTTAATAAAAGTCCAGAAGTAGTACATTATCCCTGACGAAACTGTTCCTAACAATAACGTCTTCTAACAGTTTCTACTAACAATCAATATTTCCCTGTAAATGCTGTACATATTTCTTCGAAGTATTTAATTCTAGTACAGGAAGTTTTTCGAAATGAGGATCAGATACGGTGACCACTGCTAGGTTCTTAACTTTACTCAATATAACTGGTAAGTTAGACGCAGTACAATTGAGGTTTATACAACATGTTTATCCATATTTTATGACTCTACCTCTGCACAAAGCAAAATTTGGACGAGTTGTTGATGAGTTTAGATAAGGACGACAGGGTCTTATCAAATGAAATGAGTATTGATCGATTCTTTTCAGAACAGTGTTCGATGTGATGGAATTAGCATTTGTTGGAGTTTCTATGAATTTTCCATAACTAGGTGTTAAGAAAGTATATCCTCGGCTTCGGCTCTTATCTTCGTACTTCTCCTTCTTAATTTGCCTCGTATTTCTCGCAAAACTTGGATTTACAGGAACATTACCATCAAAAGATCCACGAAATGGCCAATTTATTCAAGTTGAACAAAAGTCAACGGCGATTCTTTACGTGTTGGGGAAAACTTCACGTTAAGGTCAGTAGAAAACAATGTTCGACTCCTATTTTGAGGGAAGAAGGTGTCCCTCGAATATCAACACGCAAAATTTTTCCAATGTTTTCTTTTCAGTTAGCATTCCTTATCATAATCCTAATGACATTGTTTGCTGAGATCTTAGAAACTGTATCTTATGTGATGGGTGGTTTTCCTCGTGTGTCTTCTTTGATCACATATTCGTTAGAGGTATGTTGAAAAAATTAACAATAGTATTTAATTAGAAGTGCATACAGCTATCATACACATGAAAATCACATGGAACACTACGAATATTCAAAAATCGACTAAAGAAGATCTATGTAATTAGCTCAAGAGAGTGAGAAAACATTTTACTAATATTTTTTTATAGGTATGGGAGTATTTCGTCACGTTCACTATGATCCTGGCATTTTTGAGAGAAAGCCCCATGATGATGCTTCCATTTATTGGACAAATGGTAGGTGTCCTTGCTTTGTGTCCTTAGTTTTTAGAATTAATTCCACTATTTTTAATATTTGATAGAAGAGATCGATATGTGACCGTATTTAATTTTATCACTCCTGAATTTTTTTCATTTTGATTTCGAGACCTATTACAGAACTATGAAATATATAGAAAATAATGAAATGATTAATGAAATGGAATAAATTATTACTTAAAATTAAATGAATTACTATGTAAGTATTAGAGAAGTATAAAATGATCCCTGACAAATTTGTAATTCATGACAGCAAACCTAGTAGTACTACGAACCAGCACTTCTTCTTATATTTGTTACTAGCATGTATTTAGTTAGTAATTTATATATATATATATATATATATATATATATATATATATATATATATATATATATAAAACAAAGTAACTGAGCATTAACTTCTTCGGAGAAATCTCAAGAAACATAGAAATTTCTTCGGAATAAGAGGAATTCCTCTTTTTTCAAAAGTGTTCCACGATTTTCAAACATTTTGATTTTTCTCCCCATATATTAGAGAATCGCTTTATCTCAGTACTAGAATATCAAAAAGACTTTGGAACCTTTTTTTAAAGAAATAAATAATCAATAATATGATAATTCTTCGACTATAAAATTAAAAAGCAGATGGAGCTGTAAGAAATTCTTGCTTACACATTAGTTTTCAGTAGTTTTTTTTCTTCATAAAGTTTTCTTCTAGTTCGAGGCTTGCATCTAGTATGCATAACATTTTTAATTGTTTTTTTTTATCGCTGCCACATTTCGACTCATTCATCCAGCACGGATTTTTTTAGTTTTTGGTCGTTGTGATGATGTTGATAATGTTCTTTCAACTTCTATTCTGCGTTTTTGTTCCTTATTCCTCGATAGCCGAACAATTTTTCTCGGATGGACGCTACACCTTTTTACAACGAGAGAAAAAGTGTAAGTTCGCCAGTATTTAAATTTATGCCTTATTTAAGGAAAAGCCAAGGAGTTATGCTTTGTACTTTTAAGTGTTCTTTGTATTAATTATTGTTGCATTCTTCACGTTTATTTCTGGATGGTTCCTTAAAATAGCACTTGCAACCTACCAGTATTTTGATTATATGGCTATGAAGAAGGCTCGAAAATCTGGACGTTCAGCACATGAACAGGTAAGAGTCAGTAATTTACTTGAGAAATGAATAATCTAAATCTTCCTGGAACAGTATCCAAGCGTCAAAATTGTACATCTGATGTGGCAGGACGTACACGGTAATACAATTATAAGTTGGTTCTAGCAAATAAAAAAAAACGAAATAATTCATTCTCTCGAGTTATCTTAGATCTTAGGTCTTAAAATAGATTATTTTGTTATTTTTTTTTATTATTAAGCTATTCAAGATCATAGAATATAGTATAGACCCCGAATTGACGAATTTGATGTTCATATTGCTATCCCCGCAAACTTCATGTTCTTTGTTCTTTGAACGTTGAGATCGATCGTTGTGTGATGTCACACTGGTAGATCGTGAAAACCAATGGCTCGAAAAGAACATAGAAATTAACTTCTTCTTCTTCTTCTTCTTCTTCTTTCTCTTTCTTCTAAAATTATCAACTCCATCTTGACAATTTTTTACTTTTAAAAATCCTCCGATAAGAACTAATCCGGAACAGGGCGATACGTAGTCACCACTACATCATCGATGTTGATTATCGATGTTCTCTCAATCGATGTCGGTCTGAGGGGAACTGTGTCGTTTGTGGCAGTGCTATTTGGTGAGCCCTAAGCATCCTTGTATGGTCACGTATCTTTGTGGACTTCGGCAATTCCTGTAACTTAAGGTCTGCTCTCAAATTATCCGTCCAATTTTATTTTCATTGTGATCTTGGACGGATCTTTTAAAGAAAATCTGTTTTAGCTGGTCGCAAAGCTTCTAAATGGACCACCAGCAAATAATAATCCTTAATTTTAGAGCGATTTTAATTTAAAAGATTTCTGGTCATTTAGCAGCAATGAATTACGATTATGAACAGCGAAAAATTAGAAATTATAAATTAGAATTCATCTAAAATATGTTATTATTATTGTTGTCGTGGGAAAAAAAACGGAAGGGTTTGAGATAAGTGTTATAGATTATTCAACGAAAAAATATGGTTGAAACTCAAACGAGCACCGGAGTTTATAGTCGGATCAAAGCGATATGGGGCACGGTGCAGTTGCGTAAGCGGCTGCGCTCGAAGCGCTGCAGCGGAGCGTAGCGTAGTTGGAATCAGAGTGGGACTCCTGCTGACACCATTCCTCGTTATAGTTGGCGATGATCCCATCTTCATTGCAACCGCTATCTGCACCGCGCCGCTTCGAGCGCAGCCAGTTACGCAACAGCACCGCGCTCCATGTTCTTTTGACCCGACTATACAGTACTGAGACGTCAGAAAACCATAACTTGTTTAAAAAATTGTCTAGTACGTCAAATATAGCTGTGCTAGTAATCATATTTTCATTGTAACCAGTCATTTTCCTCCAAGATCCCTGAAATATGAGCTTCCTGAGCTTTAGCTTAAGTTACTTTAGCCATAGATCAAACTATCGATCTTTACTTAAAATTTTCTTAACAATTTCCACTTCCTGTGATCCTGGAAGACTAAGGACAATTCAATTACCTTTTCAAACACTTCATCACTCAACAGAGGGTATTCAAGTAGCTCACGAAGAACAACATGGATAGGATAGTGTTTAGTTAAGGTACTAAAACTTGGTAGTGTAACGGGGCACTTCGTACTGTAAGTGTGAACCTTAAACGTCTTCTATAAGGGACCACAACAGCTACCTCGCAGATCAAAACCCTCCGAGCTTATTTAATTTGTGATCGTCATTCGTTCACCCCTTACGTTTGTTCAAAAAGGTACGAGTATTCTGCGAGATAAGAGTTCGGATCCACACAAAAAGATTGTCGCTACAAATTCTGGAGGAGAGAAGAGAAAAGAGGAGTGCAACAGTTACAATTAGAAGAGTCTTGGATAATCTCTTCGTGTTTAATTAGCCCTAAACAAGCTTGTTAATTGGCTGTGTCGGTGGACATTTCGGAAGAGCCTCCACCTTTAGGTCTTGAAATGGGTGATTCAACAATTTGACCATTCAAATCTCTTCAAACCTAGACGGACAGAACTCTGAGCTCACTTTTTGATCACTAACTTAATCACTAGACGAAATCCTAACTTCGAATTCCGGAATCATGGTAGTGACGGCTGTCCCATCGACCAGCAGTTCTGGGTAATGCCCGGAAGTCAGTGAACATGTAAAAAAGATGGATATATTACCAATTATGACTAAAGAGAGGTTGAAAATCCTGATTTCTTGAGTACATCTCTTCCTGATATTCCTTTACACGAATGCAGAGATGTTGTACTGCTCCCTCTCTACAATAGCCCCCATATGACTGGGATCCGATAAGGAAAATCACTACTGATACCACGAAATCACCCTCTCTACTAGCAGAATGAGGAGTTCTACCGAAACTGTCACAACCAGGACTCCGAATCAGCTGCAAATTGAGGTTTGAGGGTGGTAGAGACGTGTTCAAAATGCACCAACTTGTGATGCAAATGCATGCTTTTTCGTTCGATTTCTGAGCGGCGTAGTCCTGGGAAAAATCCATTCTCGGGCTGGAAAAAACAAAAACTTCTCTTAAATTATGTGCTCGAAATTCCTTGCGAGTCGCTTCGAATGCAATCGTTTCTACCATAAGTCAGGTGACTCTGATCCTACAGTAATTCGGCACTTCTCATCCCATTTTCAGTACTCTTATTCAGGATATTTGTCATACTTTCAGCTTCCCGCACTAGTTCAACAGGATGCACTTCCACCACCACCATCATCACCATCTCAATCATTTCCAAATCCTAACTTTAACGGCAATTCGGATGACGAAGATGAGGTTTTTGAGAAGTCTCAAACACCAGCGGCAAATATTGTTTAGGATATTTGAGCCTTTTTTCTGTGTTAGATCTCTTGACTTAATATGGTTACTTTTTTCGAATTGTTTTGTCATTGACGATTATCGCTGTTTTGGAAATGGAACAAAGAGTGTAGTCTGATGGATTTGAGTGTATCGCCGAATTCTGAAACTCATATATCATATAACTACCTGAAAGTTCTCAACGCTTGTTCCGGCTGATCAGTTCCAGGAAGCATTACCGCTCCTAAACGGACGAAATAGGTACTTAAGCAACCAATCTCAAAGATAGGAACTCAGTTGATCTACGGATTGTAGCTGTACGAAGCAAATCTTTGGATAACGAAGGTGATTTTTAGTTCAAATTAAAATGTGAGAACATTTAAAAGCACAAATAGTTTATTCTAACACTATGAAAAAATAATCTAAGGTACTATAGCAACAGAAAAGCCGTATCCCTGTATTATTTTACATCAAAGAACACACGCATACGATGGCAACTCAACCAGCAATGTACATTTACATTTAGCGCTGTAACCGGCAAGCACAGTAACAAAAATATACATGGGCGGTTGGAATCTATTATGATGAGATAGAAGGGGAACTGGTTTTTTTTTACGAACCTATGGATATTCCCAGACAGTAGGATAGCATATTTCACAATTTAAAGAAGCAGTGATCGCTACTTGCTCGTATTGACATCAACATCAGCAACTAGAATAACTCCAGTGTTTAATTTCACTTCCATAACAGAGACAGAAAGCTAGCAACATCGAAAAAAAAGCACTGCTGATCTAACAGATGTTCAACAATAACGAACAAATGCGTAACGTCTACGTCATACGTGCGTTACGATACACGTCAACTATGCTATCCAATCTGAGCGTAAAACCCACAAGTTAAGCAAAATTTGGACAGATAACTGAAAGAACTCCAAAAATACCAGTGAAGCAAACAAAAATAAATAAAGAGGCTTATCCGCCTCTAACCTGAAGCTTGTCTCAGACAACAAAGACTAAATCCTGAGATTACAAAAGAACTGTAAGGGAATTAGGAATACGGAGAGAAGTGCACACAACGAGTTGACCAGCATTGAAGTAGAGGACTAAGACGAGTGTCATGTCTCATTTACAGCGGATCTGGTAGAAATGGAATGATTTGTCCTCATAAAAAGCTCGACAATAAATTGATACGCATGGAGGTTCTGCCAAACTACGACCACAGCAATAACACAGCAAATAAATACACCCGCTTTGTTCCTGTAAAAGGCAACCTTTTTTCAGTGAAAAAAAATACTCATCGTCATCGAAAATGAAGAAAAAAAGTCGAAACGCTACTAGTGAGGTTATTTTAGCAACACGAAGGGCATCTAAACCTAGAATTTTTAACAAAAACTACAAAGTACGAACAAGATATTTATCCATTGACATTTAATCAATTAGAAAATTGTGGTTGCCCATTTTCTAATCTTCTCTTCATCAGTCCCTGTGACAACGAAACAAACAAACCTTGACCCAAAATATGGTAGAAAAAGATCGAGAACAGTCGCAACCAGGTACAATATTATCTTCAGGAACTCTACCTGGAAAAATCTTAGCATAAACATTCTAATTAATTCAAAGTACTACTAAAAGAAGCAATAATATTCTCACCACAATGTTTGCACTAGAAAGAAACACTGCATTTCCCCATGCTGGCCCCGATAGACGAATGTCCAATGTGTCTTTTATGGAATTCTCCATACGAACCATCTGAACATGATTTTTAAAAAAACACTGCCACGCACGCACAGCAAATCAAATTTCGGTGACTCATCGATGGGACTCACGTGATTCTGCACAGATTCTACACTTTCTTCCACTCGTTTGAAGCGGTCGTTGTATTGATAATCGAGTCTGTTAGCAATGCCTTTCTGTTCCTGCTTCAGCGCCTGGAAAAACAATGATTTTAGTCCTAAGGTTGCCAGAGATCACAAATAAACTTTATACAACCTGAAACTCAGCCTGATGCAACTCGATTGTTTCATTCATGGTAGTTTCCAGCCTCTGAAAGATTAGTGATATCAAAAACAGTACTAAAAGAAAATTACACAGAAAGGAGGTCACGAGACTTGAAATTTGTCACAAAAATTACAATGAAATCACAGTGTATTAATACATATCTAGTAAAATTGACACTGCATCAAATAATGAATGGAAAACAATTTTTTAATCTAAAATCAAATGTAATCATTGGGTACTTTTGAATTCATTTAATTAAGCCAACGGCACAAATTGCAGCGCAACTTAAGAATTTACAGGAGAAAAACATTGATGAGCATTTTCTTTATCAATTTCCGTTTCGATAATGTTCTGCACAAATTCTCTGCCTTCTGATGTCTTTTTTTTTACAGCTATGCTATCTGAAGTAGAAAAACGGTCCAACCATATATTTTCCACGTTCTTCTTCAAGTGCACGACCCATATAAGCCAGCTCCGAATCCAATCGAGACTGAAAACACATAAAAATGATAGTGCAACAATGGGGAAGAAAGAAACGGTATTCACCTCAATTCGATTGATTTGATCACCCATTTTTGTCATAAGGTAACGTAAACCCCTAAGATCTTCAAGAAGTTGGGGACCCATTTCTGGCGTCTCAGCGGAGATAGCGAACGGTGACAGCAGTAAAGAGTCGTTAGTCTCAAAAATAAGTAAATACGATTTCTGCAGCCAAAAATGTACATTTCAATCATTATATTATTATCATTAAGTAGTCACATGTTCTGTTCCATCTCCTTTTCCTAACTCCGAATCATCCACCAAAGCTGATGTATCGCTACCAGTAGCTCTACATCTAATAGGTGTGGATGTTTTCAATAGAGAGGCATGGGCAGGAAGCGAATCAGATTTCCTGGACGAATATCTGAACGAACATCGCTTAGAACTACCATTTTGAAATCCTTCGCGCTCAAAAGAGAAACGAACATTTTAAACTAGTAAGCAAAACACACCTGGTTGTTGTGGCTTGACTGGGACTGCCGTAATCAGAGCTAGCATAAAACTTTGAATGGCCTATACGCAAATCGGAAGTTATTCCTAGACGACCTTTCTTTTATTTTCACACAAGTCTGCGATCCACAACAATTCAGTAGTGGAGTAAAATTACCTTCTCCAGGCTCATTCACGTTATCTGCTGATCCGAAAGTACTCTTAAGCCGTTGTGCTAATTCTAATGGTGCAGAAATTACGGTCTCTGTCATTCCTTTCAGGTTTGCACCAGTTCGCCTAGAAAAAAAACTCTTTTAAGAAGTTCACTGATAATGAAGGGTTGCGAAAATCAGATAGATGTTGTTCCAGGGAATTATGCACACTGTACAGACATTACCCATCTAAAAACCACAAATTAAAAGTAATCAGGTAATTCGCACCTGATACCTTGCCCGACAGTAGAAATGACAGTAGCTCGGCTACCAGATTCTCCTATGCCATTCTCGATTTCTGCCAAACGTTGCTCGTAGTTCGCTAGTTTCCTCTGAGGAAAAAAGGACGGAAGTACATGAACAATATGTTGCCATTTTTCAAAAAAAAAAGAAACATTACTCAGCTCATTTCCACCACATTATTACATCTTAAAACCGAATTTAGCTGTCCATACAACTCTGAATCCTAACATAACGTCGCTATTCATGTACACACTGCATTTACGGGAAAAAACCTTATGGGTACCATCGAAAAAAAACCTGGATCTTGCAGTGTTATCTACTCTCTTCCGCAAATCCGTCAAATAACTCTATTATATATATATATATATATATATATAATGTTACTAAGTGTAGAAGAGCTCCATCGGGAAAAAAAACTGACTTGAAGGTGTTCCAGTTCACTTGTGTGTCGCTTATTCTTCTTCTCGAAATGTTGTTTGAGGCGGGCCATCTGTGGATTGTCGGCACCTTTTTGACACTCGGATCCATGAGTCATCATTAAGAATTCTTCCACATCACCTAAACCTCGAGAGACAACTCAAGAGGAGCCGCATTGCTGATGCTAACGGGTCCGATGAAATGGCGCTCACGTTCTCTTTCGAGGCTGGTAGCCTTAAGACGCTCCCTTGCCAGGTCGATCTTTTGCAGAAGACGAAGTCGTTCACGATCGTCACCGCCTGGAGATCCACTAGCACCATCTTCCGATGACCGGACACTACTGTGTTCTCCGTCGGTAGTCTGAAACAAAAATAAACACGTCTTGGTAATAAAAAGCTGTGCATCCCCATTATCTATAATTTATTTAGAAGTTGTGGAAACGTTAAACCAAACAACACCTCATTGAGCGTAATATCCTGCATCAATCGGTCAACAGAGGAGAAGCCGCAGTCAGATGGGGCGAGATTTTGTAGGCGTCTGAATACAGAATGCGAGGTGACAGTGATAAGAGTGATAAAAACATACACATTACAAAAACTGCAAACAGTCACGGTCACTAAGAGAGATATAATTGGTATGAAAACTTTGTTAACAAAACACGAAAACTGATATATGATTCATTAACTATTATATGCAAAGTACTATATACACATGGAGGCGGCAAAAAGAAAAAAAGCATCACCAAACATCCCGTTCCGAAAACTGAGTACTAGCTGACTTGACATAAAGAGGATTTGAAATAGGCACATTGTGAACTAAAATCGCAAAAACAGTAGTTATTTCCAGCGTACCAATAAGCACAAAAATAACATATGATGCCATTAAGAAGCCAATCAATGAAATAAAAAACCCACAAGAAATCCAACTTCCACCAAGGGAAAGAACATCTGTTTCACAGTAATTTAAAGAACTATCTTGAAAAAGCAGTTATTAGCTAGCTTTGACTGACTGGAAGTTGTAAATTACATAGATACGCATAGATAAACTGTGACATCACCGGAAAAATACTTCTTCATACGAAATGGATTCAGTCGCAAGAAAAAAAGACTGGAGAAGTAAGTTAGGAAGTTCAGCGTTCGGGGATGAAGAGGAGAAAATTGTTTAAGTAGGTAAGCCACATACATGGCTCCATTCAAAAATCCAGCTTCAGAAGTGGACTGTTCAATTAACGATAATAGAAAGAGTAATTGCCAACTACCCATAATTCTGTAATGAAACACCGCACCGAATCACGGATCGGCTGAACGGACGGTTACTTAAATGCCGCTATAGACAAGAAATCGAAAGCTGTTATCCCGCAAATATGTATGCCTAAATGTTATAGCACAGTAAACATGACTTATAAAACAATAGTGTCGAGGAAGCTCAACGTTTGAAACCGATTCCAATAAATTCCCTCAATTTTCGCACAAGGAATTCAGAGAAAATCAGCAGAAGGATGATGAAACGAAGGAGTGGTATTTCTGCCAAAAGTACCAACTCATCAAAATGATTATAGTCGTAAAAGTTACTTCGCACAAAAAGCAGCAAACATATGCACTAAGTGGGGCGAAGAATTAGAGATACTGTCAGAGTGGATGGAAACACAAAAAGGAGGTATCTTCCCTGAACAATTTACGTGATCTTTATCTCAAAGGACGCTCCCCTCCTGAGTATCATTATCAAGAGTAGTCAACTACCGCGAAAATGAACAACGAAAAACTTCCTCAAATACGCGATATCCCAACGATGAAAGATATCGTAACGGAGAACTAAAATTTCGAACGCAGTTCCAACACCTCAGCAACCAGGTCTCAACTCTTCCTGATAGCGCGCATTCTTAGCTATCGAGCAAATCAATTCTAACCACTTATTCTAAATATCAGCCCCAAGCGAATCTAAGGAAGATACTTCCATTAACTGAACAAATCTTGCATTCAGGTGTCCGGTCCCGCAACGATGCAATCGCAACCTTTGAAGGCATCACCCCACGAATCTGAGGTGGTGCATATTTCAGGTGGAGTATTCGTATACAGGATGGGAGACTACGGAGAGGGGGGTGATTCCGTCCATTTCTTCCTAATTGCCGTAAAAAACGGCCCGGAAGATACGGCTTCATTCGTTTTGGCGCACCATTTTGTACAAGAGGTTCGATTGGGGCGCGCCAGTCTTGTGCGGCGCCGCATCCTCCGTGCCGTTTTTTACGGCAATTAGCAAGAAATGAACGGAATCACCTCCCTCTCCGTAGTCTCCCATCCCGTATACGAATACTCCACCTGAAATCTGTACCACCTCAGATTCGTGGAGTGATGCCTTTAAAATTGATACGTATGGACACTGAACAAGATCGTCCATTATAGGAGCGTTTTTTCGAAACCATCCACGCGTCGACGCCCAAACTGAGATGCATTCGCATTGTCTTCGATGGACAAAGTGGGGCAATCCATATCAACAGCAGTACTCTCCGGAGCAATCAAAGCATTCGACGAGCCACGATTGACAACACCTTCAAGGAGTCCATTTTGAGTCAGCCTACAATGATATAGGTTTATCAGAGCACAAAAAGGAGAAAGATAATGGATATACAAAACGTACGAAATATCCTCTGCCTCATCGATGTCCTGGTTTAGCTTGAGATACGGGTTCGCCGGCTGTGGCCGGAACAAGATTCCAACGAGAATGAAAAACACAAGTGTAGACAGCTCAACAATAGCGTCAGTAACCCACTCTTGATCGAATGGAAGAGCATACTACAACGAAATTTTTTGCAAAGAACAAAAATCCACAACTTCTCTCCATCTTACTTGCAGAAGTAATTTGATGACTCTTGTTAGATAGACGTACGAAATCACAATAATATAAAAGTGGCGGAAAAGGCGAAGTTTCTCGAGATTGAAGGCAGCTTTTCCGTCACTTCTTGCACCCTCAGATAAATGATGCATGGACCTAAAAAACAAGACATAGTTCTAAAAGACAACATTTTCAGCACGCACAATGCACGTGTGAACTTCCACTATTAGTAACACTTTGTAATATCCTGACTCACCAAATAATGGGAAATATGATGAGGAAGCAACAAATCATGTCGATAAACACGAACATTTCAAACCAAAGCTGATATCCTTGCTGGCCAAACTCACTTTCTTCCAGTATAACCATCGCGATGTTATCCACAATCTGTGAAAGCTCTTTCCTTCAATTTTTTTTTTTCGTAATCACTGTATAACTAGAGCACTGTGAAATTCTGCTGAGCGATTATTTGAAAACGAGTTCTCATCCATTTGAAATGTATCAACGAACTCGGAAAACCCGTTTGGAAAAATCCCCGAAATTCCAGTTAGCGGACGGATTTAGGAATTTGCGCGCGTAAAATCTTTAATCCCTCATTGGTACGTGTTGGGAATTTTGCGGTAGCTTCTGTATGGAAAATTCTGGTGGGGCTTGACGTATGCAAACATGACCGGAC
The DNA here is from genome assembly GCF_031761385.1 of Necator americanus. Taxonomy (NCBI): domain Eukaryota; kingdom Metazoa; phylum Nematoda; class Chromadorea; order Rhabditida; family Ancylostomatidae; genus Necator; species Necator americanus. The sequence continues at coordinate 33,312,621 of NC_087376.1, forward strand.
GTGAGTGCGTGTGAATAATGAAGGCAAAAAAGTATCGGCAGAGAAAGTTGGACAGGAAACCTGCATAGAAACTCACGTCCAAAAGAGACAGAGTAGCAGTTTTGGACAACAGCTCCTTTTCTTTTTTGAAGAAAAATTCACCTCCCGCCTACTAGAAATTCTCCCCAACGTACTCCTTTCTGATCGTGAATGGATGCGACTACGACAAGGACCTGAGAGAGAAATCAGTAGAGGCTGAGGAAGCTGTTATGTGAATTGATTCCAGGGTCCGATGTGCAAAGTTTGTGAATCATCATGAAGTACAAGCTCAAAATCAACAACCAATAATGGATGAATAAAAACGGGAATATGTAATAAGAGAAATGAGTACGATCTAGAAATCTTTCAAGGTAAATGGAAATCATAAAAATCATTAGGATAAAAAGGATTTTGGGAAAGAAAAGTCATCCATGACGCAGCAGAAACTATTATCACTACGACTCCTCTACTCCAAAAGAAACGGCGAGAAATGAAGTTTGAAAAAAAAACTCTAGAACTCACCTGTAGTGGCAACACCACCATGAATACTTTCCGATCTCGTTCAGTAAGAAAGTTCTTGAAAAATGTGTATCCAGTTCCAATAAGAATGATTGTTCCGAAAAGAAGAGCGCCCTTTAGCCTTAAAAAAGCTGCAAAAATTACAAGACCAAATAGGAGGGAAGTGAGCATCGTAGAAACATACAAATGGGTTATATAGTAGACGACGGCCCATATTTCACTTTGTTGACCATACTTGCTAACAAAGAAGAAGTTGACTCCATGGAAGAACAAAGAAGCAGCTTTCAGGAGTACTAAGGCTGTCATCAGACCATGGACACGATACACATTGGCGTGGCTAGACAAACTCAAATTTGTTAGACAAAAAAAAACATCTTCACAACAAAAGACGTCACTTAACTCTCTAAAAAGGCGCAGTAGAAAAAAAACTCAATCAAAACAGCTAAAAAGAATTATGCAAGGAAGAAAAAACCAAACACACCTGGACAAGCAAAGTAGTCTGCACCAAAGAGCCGCTGACAATACGAATGCTAAAGAAACGTAGAGAAACAATTGCGGTTTGGGAATATCACCAGCGGAAAGAAAAGAGCCAACATTTCGCTCTACGATCCATACCGTAAAATCTACGGCAACGCGGTCACTAAAATAGCGTCTTAAAAGAAAATATTGGGAACGACTAGACCACTCACTACGGCATGGAAATTCTAATATAAATGCACCTGTAACCATGAGCTCTATAATTGAAGCAGTTGTGATAAATAAAATGATACTTCCCACGTAGCGCGTAGGGGAAACGGATAGAAATCTGAATACATACCAACTATATTTCATGCACAGAAGTACGTTTCAACTCTTACTCACATTCGTAGAATAAAGCAAATCTTTTTTCACCAAAGGGACAAAATCTTCATAAGGTTTTCCGGAATCAGTGCCAGAAAAAATGCGCTTGAATTTATCTAACCAGCCCTCACCATCACGACGAGATCGTACCTGGAAAACCATTCTTGTACAATATAATATTTATAAGTATATTTCAAATGCAGAAATTGTCACTGACTGTTGGTATTCCTGGAGCGACTATCTGTTGCTCTGCTGCAGGCGATACTTCTTCCCCAACTGCATCCTTAGCGCATCTGGGCAGACGCATAAATGAAACGGAAACTGAGAGAGGCCACAAATTCACCAACTCACTCCTCATGGGAAGGACAAAGGTGGATTTGTTTCCCTGCTCCAGATCGGAACACTCGAAGTCGATTCTGAGGTAAGTCTGCGAAGAAAAAGAGAGCGTCAAATCCTTGATCCGTTTGCTGAAAGCACAAGAATTCCTTCAGCCTTAAAGATTTCGAAACAGGTGGTACATATTAAGAGAGGCATGAGAAAATCCTTTCAGAATCACCAAAACCTTTGACGAATTAGAAACAATTTTTAACATTACTACGAAAGTGTTGTGCATAGACAACAGTCAAAGAGTACTTGAAGAATCACTCTTTTTTATCAAATACTTCGACTATAACATATTTGAATGTGAGCGATTTCTGTGAGCGCATCTTCCTTAGATCCTCACAATCTCTTGCTGTAACCATTAACAGTAACGTTACGGGTACACCTGTGCAAAATTTAATACAACCAGCAGTTTGAAGCGGGACAAAAGTGCATTATTCAATAACATATCATCAACAAAGCAACACGAGATGAAGATGACCAGAAATCACTCATTTGGGATGAACAAGAAACGATTTCCACAAAATCATCTGCTTGTTTTCAAAACTTGTTACTGTATCACATCAAAGCATTTTTTTTTCTTTCACTGGAGCATACCGAAATGAAAATAGTCTCTAATGGTACGGTAGACACTTGTAGCATTCCGTCCAAGCCAAATTCTTGTGAGCGTAACAGTCACTCCTTACCAATAAGTACGTGTGAGTGAATGAAATTGATTCGCGCAAAAGGGCAGATACATTAAAAATGGACTTAAAACAATAGCTGGAAGAGGACAAATGGTAAATTCAGGAGATAAATGAGAAAAACAAATTGTTTATGACCTACCTGAAGTTGACAAACGTGTGGGTTCGACCCTACTCCGGATGCAATAGAATTGCCGCGAGACAAAGAAAAACCGATGACGCCCTCAACACAACACACTTTGAGATGTAACAACTTATAGAGCATTGGTGGACATACAGACTTATCCGCATTCTCTCTTGAGTCGACTTTATCGAGAATTGTCTCCGGAACAGTAAAGTTGATCAAAACTAGGTCAAAAGTTCCACCTTCCGCGTAGCCAAAACTTGTTAAAATAATATTTCGTCGAGCGTCACCCTAAGATTTATTCACGAAAATGCTTTCAAAATAATGAAATTCCAAAGATCATTGGAGAAAAATACGCGAGAAAACTGTTAGCACTCACCCGTAGGGTCAGATGATGAATTTTAGAAGAAACAAGTCCATTGTAAGACAGAAGCAGAATTAACGCTATGTACATCAAGTTCGAAATACGCGCATAGAAAGAAACGATTCAAAAACTGAAAACTACACAAAATAATAAGCACAGAAGAAACCATCTTCTCCTCTATAACCGACCAGTACAAATATAATCAGTGACGAATACATCTCGAAGAAAGAGATATTTGTAAGCAAAGTTAAAGAAAAATGAATAGAACAAATAAACCAAGAATATTTGCCGAAATTAGAGGAGGGCAAGCTGGTGACACCAGATCGGAAATTTTTATCCCAGCACAATATCGATGGCGGACTATCCACTTCGGACCCTCTAACGGGCACCTTTAACGAATGAGCGGTTGTCGACTCATCCTACCTTGACAGAATGGCGTGAAGATTGAAGTCTGGAGGCGTTTAAATAGTTGTTTATGTAAGGTTTTACATTTTTATCATATGTTATCAATGCATTGTTTGACTGTATGTCTACTGATTCACCTCATATGGACACCGTCTTCATAATTCAAATACATTTGTAGATTTTGTAGTTTGAACAGGCACCGCCGTTACTTCCGTGGTATATGACTCTGATTTGTGTATCTGCTCTTATGTCTTGTCTTGTTCTCGTCCTTCTGGTAGTTTTTCATTTCCGCTTAATTCTACATGTCAGTGTATTCTGGCAGAATTCCGATGAGCTCAGTAATTTTCAGCATCCTTCTCACAGCACTCGCAATAATTTCGTTATTCCTCATTGGTTATGTGAAAGTGATTGCGACGTGAATAGAATACGATTATCGTTCAGTGTCGGACTTTAATACTTTCACGAAATATATTCAGAACTACTCACCGCTCGAATTTTTTTCCCCCAATTGTTAGTTGTGCTGCAGTTACGTCTGTTTGCGGTTGTTGATTTCTAGCTGTCTTAGCCGTCCGTTTTTTCTTTAATTACAAGAGCAATGTAGCTCGTCTATGGTGCTCTCCCGTATCCTAACTAATCCCTCCAACTTTGCGGAATTAGTTCTTTATTTATTCCCACTAACATTCACAATAGATTGTATTAATCATCATTTCAAAGAACAAATCGAGGATGCGATTAGTTTCGCTGCGGCTCCGTCATTCTACCGTGGCGCGCAGTGTTCGTGACGCGTATGGTTATCTGACAAAAATTAAATGCTAAGAAGTTTATTTTGATGTCTTCAACCTGGAAACATGAAGCTTTTGTGATTTCTAGAAAAAATCGTTATTATTACTGGCTTCGCTATCTTGCTGACAGTATTTTGCAGTACATGTTTACTCATGAAGTTGACGCTATTCCATTGTCGGGCCTTCTCGTTAGCACCTATCCTGTTGTGAACTGCTACATCCCCACATCTTCCCGTCATAATGCGGCCATCGTTCGATCAGTCCGTTCCGGGTGACCCAGCACTCATCTCGAGTGTGTGTGTGCCATAGGTGTGCACTGACCTTGTATGCCTCCGAATATCGATCTATCGGTTGGTGAACCTCGTTGAGCGCATGTGCTGGTCCCATCTATTCGTACAAACTATATAGTCTTCAACATATGCTGGAATTGCCTTTTCGTTTCTATATTGGAAGGAATAACGCAGAGCTTTTTTTTTTGTGAAATGTGGTCCCTTGTTCGCTGTTGCTGTAATTAGGTGCGAAAATATATGGTATTTCTGCCTCAATCTTTCATCTCGAAATATATTGGTGGATAGTTTTGCGGTGAGAGTGTTATTTCCAGTTGTACTTCATCCATACTTTTGTTGTTTGATTTTGGTTACGATCTGTCTTTTAAACGCTCTCTCCTGAAAGAAACCGTCCCATTTCTGTTTTTTTTTTCATTTTATCTTCTTTATAAGTATTTGGATGGATTTCCATCGTTTGTCGCCTTCTGCTACCTTCTAATTCCTGTTGATTTGTTCACCACTTATCAGCTGGAGCCAATTCTTTTCATTGTTGTGCCTTCTTACTCATCGTGCTAATAAAAATATTTTCAATTCATGCAAAAAAGTAACGCTCGGAGTTTCCTCGCTGATGTCTCTGACTAGCATGCGTTTGCGTGAATGCTTCTTAATTACGTGGAATCCGTCTCACTCCCATGTTCCTATGTAACGTCGCTTTGAACTTTTTCGAATTTTTTTCGTCCTGCACTTGTCGTTTCGACACAAACGTGAAATACTGCGATTCTTTGAAGAAGGGAAACAGCAATAGTTCTAAGGGTGAAGTAGTGTCATTGTTGCTAAAAGCATGCTTTCGAATTACCAACAATCATTTGGTCATGACCATTAGTTTTCTCCGCATGCTTCTCTAATTTAAAAGTCCTTACTGCGGCTTGCTTTTTTTTTGCTGACTAGCAATGCGTTGCGTCACGATTTGGTTCGCCTACTCGAAGGGCTTTTTTTGCGTCAGAACTCGCCGAACGACGGAATTTCATTTAGGTTTGCATATTCTCCTGTGTAAGATGAAGCTAGATTTATCTATTAGTAAGATGTAGAAGTACAATTGAGCCTCACTTTTGCAAGGATTCCGTTGTACGCTTTTTAACGATGCTTATGTGTCATCTACAGAAATAACGTTTCGCGTCGGCTTGCACTATTCATGCATGTATGATGGCGGCAATGTTTACAAATGATGCATTCGTTCGAGAACAAAAAAAAAGTTACATCTGAAATATGGACCGTCGCATGTGTAATAAATTGAGAATCAGGTTGAGATTCACAGAAAAATTTCTTCCGACCAAGGATTTCATTCACTTTCGCCTTCCATAATGTTTTCGAATTATTCATGGCGACTTTTTTTTCGCCCTCCATCCCGAGTAAGTATGTATTTTCAGCGACGCTGTTCGGGACCTGTTTTCCATGATTGCTGATTAATATAAGTGCTTGTAAGTGGACAGCTTCAGAGTGAGAGTCTTTTATTTTTGTGTGTGGAGTTCGTTTCTTTTTAATTCAGGCTTAAACATTGTTTGCGCTGATCTATTGCTGACACTATGCCATCGTTTTTCTGCATTCCATTAGCATGTAACCGCCAGATAGACTCGCTTGATCGTCGCCAAAACAACCTTCAGGTAACGTTTTACGTGTTTTTTTCATTTGCATATTTTTGCATCCTGTCATATTTTCTTTTTTTTTCTAGGCTGTACCTCATGATATTGATCGTTATCGTGGACTCGAAGAACTGCTGCTTGCCATGAATCACATCAAAGAATTGCCAAAGGTGTAAACATTCTTTTTTTTTTGCATTTTCTTTCAGCTATCTATTCTCTTCAGACCCTCTTCCGACTCACGAAGCTCCGTTTACTGGATCTCAGCGATAATGATATTTTCTGCGTTCCTCCTGAAATTGCTTCACTATCCAATCTTGTAGAGTTGAACCTTAGCAGAAATGGTTAGTGAAATTGTTGTTTTCGTAGGAGTGACTGCCGTACAGCCTGCTTTCAGATATTTCCGACTTGCCCGAGCAACTGAAGGAGTGTAAGATGCTTATGATTCTGGATCTTAGTTCAAATCCTATTACGCGGTGAGCAAAATCCTTCCCATCACTGTTTTCTAAATCGCCGATGGAAATCCTATTATCAGTGATTTTTAGGTTACCTGATACAATAGCCCACTGTGTGTCGCTGACTCATCTTGGTTTGAATGATGTGTCGCTTACTCAGCTTCCTGTGGATATAGGACAGTTGATTAATCTTCGTTCACTGGAAGCTCGGGATAATCTTATCCGAACGTTACCAACTAGCATTACCCACATGAAGAACCTGCAGGTCATTGATCTTGGACAGAACGAGCTAGATCAGTTGGTAGGGTTTCTTCTTATTGTAGCGTTAAAGTCTGTGTTTTTTCCTCAACGAGGGCTATAATTAGTTTACCATCAGCGTCATACCTGCTTTAGCCAGCAGAAATGGGTTGTTTGGAATCACTACGGGAGCTGTACGTGGATTCAAATGATTTGGAAAGTCTTCCCGAACAATTGACAAAGTGCAGTTACTTGGAACAGCTAGGTACGTGTTGTGACATCGTAAAAAATGTAATAACTCGAAGGTTTTGATTTTTTTCTGAACTCACATTGTGTTTTTTTTTTCAGATGCAAGTGAGAACCGTCTTTCTAGTCTGCCAGAAGAAATCGGAGATCTCTCGCAGTTAACCGATGTGAATTTGGCGGACAACGAACTGCAAACTATTCCAAATTCCATAGGTTGGCAACACCTTTCCATCTAGAATCCGTCGCTGCTTTATCTCTTCTCTGGCTTTCTTATTTCTGTTCTTTCTTTCTTTTTCGACATGTTCTACCTTTGTCTTAACAAGATCTGATGAGTCGTTTAACATCCTCTTATTTTTTTCATGTGGGCAGTCAATGTTTTATTTCAAGGTTATATTGATGAGGAAATCTGTCGCTAGAGAACCTTTGCTTAGTTTTGAATTCCTCCTACTGCCGGGTTTTCAGGGCGATTAAAAAAGTTAACTATCCTCAAGTTGGAAAAGAATCACATTCACCATCTGACTCAGTCAATTGGTAGCTGTGAACAGTTAACAGAGCTGTTTCTGACTCATAATTTACTACAAGTAAGGATTATTTCCACCTTTCTTTCTTATTGTCAACTTTTTTGCTTTATTTACATTGCAACTCAATGGCCTTTTTAGGAATTGCCGTCTTCTATCGGAAATTTGAGAAATTTGAAAAATTTAAATGTAGATCAGAACAAGCTTGCCGCTATACCTTCAACAGTATGTTTCTTTCTATATAGATTGAAGAAAGTTGAATGTGAATGTTTTTCGCTTTTAGATTGGGGGTTGCGCATCATTGACAGTGCTGTCCTTGAGGGAAAATGAGATTACTGAAATTCCTATGGATATTGGGAAGTGTGAAAAGCTGACTGTACTAGATTTGTGCAACAATCGGCTAAGTCATCTCCCATTCACGATCAATGTTTTATTCAAACTGCAAGCGTTATGGCTGAGCGAAAACCAAGTAGGATACCGATTCCATCTTTTTTTTCTGTAGTTTCTGTGTTAATGTTTCTTTTATTTCTAGTCACAAGCGATGTTGAAGCTTCAAGTCGAACGGGACCCACGTACCGGTGTGAAAGTACTTTCATGTTATTTGTTGCCACAGCTGAGCGCTCATCCTCAAAACGGTTAGTAAACTAGTCCTCTTCTTCCGTTACCTCCTGATTATCTTTTTTTTTTAACTTTTTCCTATTTAACGCTATATAAAGATTATTACCTACGATAGTGTAGTGCTCCCACTTAGATAATATTTCTGTTAACTGACTTGACAGCAAAAATTACGACTTTTGTATTTCTAACGACTTTTCCAACATAGTAAAGAGTTTAGCGCAGTGCGATTACATCAGAATGCCATCAAATCTCACTTAGTACTTTTTTAAAGATCGCACTGGCCAGAACCGTTCTTTTGTTGGTGGGCCGAAGGTGCATTTCCCTGATCAAGATGCTACCGTTGATGAAGACAAGGTCAGACATAGTGATATAGTTCCATTTCTCATAGAAATGTTTCGAAAATTTCTTGTTTTAGTTGCCCATTGGACAGTTTGAACGGCATGACACTCCACATCCAAAGCCGCAGAAGTTGAAGAAGAGCAGCATCGATGGACATGTGATACATCATGATGGACAAAATCAGGTAACTTTTCGGAACAGCTGACCCTTAAAACCTCTGAAACATGGAACGAAATAAATAAATACTCTAATGTGGTTAGTTTAGTTTATTGTAATTTTTACGAAAAACTACTTCCTCTTTTCTCATCTCACTCGTGTTGTATTCTTTTAAGAACCAGCCGGCTACATTGGTTCTCTCAAAGAAACCAGCGGCTGGAATGGATTCGTCGCCTACGGGGGCTCCACAACCTGCACCACGTTCAGCACTCAAATTCCAGAGTGTTCCACCAACAGAGTCAGTTCCTACGAATTTTCTCTTTTTTCTTTTTAATTTATACACTATTGTACCGTTGAACACTCTTCATCTTTCTGTGAATTTGAATATATCAAAGAAATTTGTTTTTACCTTCCGACGAGTTTCGTATTGGTCGAATCGAGTGAAAAAATGGGTGAAAAATCCATTGAAGTTTTAAAAAATGTTCATGTCTTGAATGTTGTTTATTATAAGTGTTTATTGAATGCCTTTGTTGAAGGTACGAACCAGAGCACAACGTACCAATTGCAGAACCGCAAATACAAGAACGTGTTCAGGTTTGTTTAAGAAATCCTCTAGTCTCTTCTTCATTTTTTTAATCCTCATCTTATTTCGCAATTATCTTCCACTTTTCAATGAATGGTGTCCAAAGCTGAGAAAATATTCATTCTTTTATGGATGATGCTACTAATGTTCAATGTCAAAGAAAGTCCGTGGAAATAAAAATTCGACAGACAAACCTCAGCGGGATACTTGATTACGCGATTCCTTCCTAGTAACATTCTTGATTATGGGACTTATTAGGGAGTTCAGGCAAAAACCGTTGCTTTTGCAAGCGACGTTCTGGAGGCACCATCGACGTGCCGACTTAAACGCATCAATACACCTCATTTCAAAGGAGTACGCGGTACACTCCTAACTTCCCCCGAAAAAGTGGGTTTTAGTCCAGAAGAGCCTGATATGCTATTTTTGGTGGCATGCTTCGAAAAGCATGGTTGCATTTCTCGAGGAATCAGGCTAATGCCGCTTCATCGTCATTTACTGAGTTAGAATTTGTTTTGATGTTACTTTTATTCTTACTCATATGCATTTTCATTTTCAAAAAATCTACTAACATTTTTGTTTCTGCGATCACTCATGATTACATGATTTAGTTTGAAGTGACTTGGTGGAACGTGTTGTCGATAGTTTTGCTTTAAATGGATATTTCTTTCTCCATTTTCAAATTTTTCGTTTGCTTGAGTGGTCACTGCTATCCGTTGACTTTCTTTTCCTTTTCCATGGTGAAATTAGAACCGTCTTCTATAGCCTGATCATTTTTGTGCGAAAATTCTTCTTGTAAAACCTGTTTTGTGTTTGGACAGCATCGCATGACTTGGTCCCATAGAGGGACTGCTTGTTGAATGAAAACCGTGTTTTCATTTGACGTCTTGGCCAGTTTTCAGTTCTAGTAACGAATAGTGGAGGAAAAGAACCGTAAATATATACTATGATTGATAGTATTTCTCTGTTCCATTACTTCGAATTTTGAACCTATTTTTTCATAATTTAGAAAAACTTGGAAGCACATATTGATCCGAGCGGCATGCATTTTACTTTTCTTGAAAGAAAAAACACGGACCAATCTTCGTGGATAATTTGGATTCTCCTAGTCACACATTTATTTGTTGTTTGTGTGGCATCAATGATTTAGAAATCTTCTATTTTATTGTTACATCGGCGAATATTTCCGAAACTTCTGAGATTTCCACTTGAAGGGAAAAATATCCTCTCTTGGCTCTATTTCTCCACTATTTGTTTATTTTTTCTTCTTTATTTTCTTCTTAACCTGTTCTATTCAAGGAGAGATCCACCGTGCTTTCTCCAACTACAATGTCACGAGATGGTGTACCTCGAAAGATCACGATCACTCGCGATGCAAATGGCCACTTGGGACTCTCCATTGCCGGAGGTTTGGGGAGTACTCCGTTTATAGACGGAGACTGTTCTTTGTTTGTCTCGCGAATCACCCCTGACGGACCTGCCGATATTGCTGGACTTCGCGTTAATGACAAATTAATGAAGTGGGTGTTCATTGTTGTTGCGTGCTATATTCAAATGTGAACTTTGTTGTTTTTAGAGTTAACGATGTAGATGTAACGTGCGCATCACATGATGAAGCTGTACGCGCTATGAATGAGCCTAGTGGCTTCGTCGAACTATCAGTTCTGAGGCGGGAAAGTGCTGCACCTAGCTTCGTGGTATTTGATCTAACGATTTATTCTCCACATATCTCTAACCGTAAACTATTTTCTCCTGCAGAGATCACCAGAGCAATCATTGGACGTCTCTTTTATCACCGACCCTGGAGACTTGCCGATGCATAATCGGGAAACGCTCAGTGTGACGTTGAAGCGGTATGTAGCTACTTTCGTAACTCATCTTCTACTATTTCTTGTGAAAAGGTTCAATTAAAGATACGTGAAATCAATAGCCTGTTCTTCCCTGCGATACACTTATATTAGGATCCATGTCACAAACTTTGTTTACCAGAAATAATTTTATTCAAACATTGAGGTGCTTTGTACCCATTTCTGTGAACGTGGTTGATGAAGGATATGTAATCCACAGCCGTGCTCTCCGTTTCTGACCCAGTGCACGTTAACGTGAATTGAGAACAATGCAAACTCTAAAGTTGAAGTTACGCTACGCTTTGCTCTTGTAAATTATTTGTTTTCTTTTCAGGGATGGCTCTGGTTCTCCAGGATTTGCTGTTGCTTCTTCATATGCAGGAGCGACTGACGGTCTATTTATTAGCTACATTACACCAAATGGACCGGCTAGTTGTCAAGGAAAGCTATGTGTAAGTGGTCTTTATTTATGTAACATTTACAAAAGTGGCTACTGAAGGAAAGTACAATGCGTAGGTCTAGATTTAGATGGTAGTTTCTCAATGTCTGCAAATTGAACGAATTTGCAAACATGCCTGACCTTGCACAGTTTCATGAAGGTTTTTTTTTTGTTACAGGTTGGTGATCGAGTGGTTTCTATTAATGGGACTCGTTTAAAGGGAGTCCGCCATGATCAAGCCGTGGCATTGCTTACGGGTAATCCGTTTGAGGATGTATATATTACAGTAATGGTGAGTTAGTTAGTATTGTTTAAAAAAAGCAGTTGTCGCCAGGCAGTGACACAGTATGAGTTAATTGATGTCGGTTCTTAGTTCATGTACTCATGTGACTCTTAGTTCGTCATGTTTCAGCGCGACTTTATTCCACGCGTGTCACCTCTTCCTTTACCATCGACACCCCTCATCACCTCATCTCCTACTACACATTCTCCTCAGCCTCATCCCGAGAATGTAGGTGCTTTTCTGGTTTTGCTGAGGATGGTTTGAAAGCTTTGGTAGTATCTATCTTATTTAAGGTAATAAATAAGTTCCCTTCCGCTAGTCTCTTACCACCTAGTCAAAATGCTGATACTTCTTCGTGGGATGGAACAACAGAGGAGGTACAACATAACTCGCTAGATGTAAATTTATCGATTTACTTGCGATGTTTGTGAGCAATTCTTGAAGGTTATCCTCTTGAAAGATGGGAAATCTCTTGGGCTTTCGATTGTTGGCGGCTGCGACCACTCAAGTCATCCATTTGGTGTGGACAGGCCAGGAGTCTTTATTAGCAAAATTGCTGCAAACTCTCCTGCTGCAAGGTTCCTTTTATTGTTATTTTTTAGAGTCGGTCTTTTTTCACTTACTTGAATTTGCTATTTCAGATGTCAACGTCTTCGCATTGGTGATAGAATTCTCGAAGTAAATGAGAGAGATATTCGCAAAGCTCATCACATCGAGGCCGTTGAGGTTGGTTCCCGCATATTTTGTAAATTTAGTGTTATAGAAATTTTCTATAGATACAATGTGTAGTAGTGGATTTACATACTCATATGGTTCAGATCAAATTCAGGCTTTGAAACAAAGTGGCCCGCGTGTCGTTCTGTTAGTCACTCATGAGCCACAGCCTCCTGGTATGAGAGTGATCGAGGTGTCTCGAAAAGATGGGCAGTCTCTAGGTATTTCAATTCATGGAGGTGTTGGCAAGCCGGCTGCTAATCCTGCAGACGAAAGAGACGAAGGAATATTCATTGAGAAGGTGGGGAATTTTCTACACTCGAGCATTATAGTTACTTCATACGGTTTACTTATTTTCTAGCCTAAATAATGATTCTGTGGCTAGTTTTACGATTCCACATTTCTAGGTGGAGCCATCTAGCGTTTGCCACCGTGCCGGTCTCCAAGTTGGGCATCGTCTTATCGAAGTGAATGGAGATTCTCTGCTAGGCTGTGATCAGTCCGAGGCGGCTGCGATCCTCCGTGCCTCCAATGAACTGCGCATCCTTGTTTGCGATGGATATAACAAACCGACCGTGCCCCGCATCGATGACAGGACGATTACGTCGTCGGTAAGTACTTTTAAAAGAGGTGTACAGACTTCATACATATTTTAATAATACATGTGGTCACTCCAACTGCTGGTTTCATACTATCTTAGGGGAGGTGACGTTTAGGCAGAGATTTATGATATTATTTTGTGTTTAATTGATTGGTGTTTGGTAAAGCGCCAATATTTCAACTATCAGCTAGATGTATTTACTGTCAATCCAATTCTCCGCCTAGACGTCTGATAGTTCCTATTGCCGACAAATCCGTGCCTTTTACGAAGCTCTTTCGTTATTTGTTTTACAGTCGAGATGTTTAACTCATTTTCACTACCTGAAAATTACAATTCCATTGTGTCCCCCTCACATACTGCAGTGGCCGCATACTTGAAGTTGTCTGACCTTATTTTCGCCATCTTGATTTAGTTTTTTTTTTTTCTGTGCATATGTATACGGTGACGAACGCTACTTTACTGCTCTACGTTGTCCAACTGTGTGCCTACGTGGTTATTTGTATGCCCTCTAGTCTTTGATCACTTTACAGCTCGTACTAGTCGCTGAAATTAGATGTGACGTGATTGTCTCAGCTGTCGCTACCTTGTTCATCTTCTTTAATTTTTGTTTTCGTCCAGTGACATTGTCCATACATATTTATTTATTTATATTCAATTCTATGTTTATTAGATTACACATAATTTATCGGTGATATTGTTGTTATTTGCTTTCAAAACATCTTCACTTCTTCAGAGAATAATTTAATAGCTATGCATAGTAAATGAACATCCTATTTAAAGTGTTTGTGTGTTTATTTCCTCCAATTTTCGCAGTTCCCCTAATTTCCCGCATTTGATCTAATATACTGGGTTGCATGTTGCAAGTACGACCTAAAGTCGTAATTTTTATGAAGAAGTATATACGGAGTCTTTTAATATATATTTCGAAAGCTACTACCACGAATGCTTTTGTCGTTTTAAAATAGATTCTGTTTTAAGCAGTCATCCTCGAGCAACGTGCTAGTGGACGAGAACAAGCTTGTGTCAACTTCCTCGATTTCAACTGTCGCTAACACTTCTATTCAAAATGGTGAACATCACCTAGAAGCATCTCGATTCGACGACCCTCCTCTGGCTTCGTCCAGCCCCTTGCCCTCGACTCCACTGACTTCTGCTCCTGCTTCGGTATTTTCCTTTCCATCTGCTTTGTATTCTGTTTCTTTTTTTTGCGCTTACTCTGCGGCAGCCGTACTAAGGTAACAATTCTCGCCAACATCCGCTCTGCCCATCGATTGATGGTGTTCAGTTTCTTTTTGCGTTTGCCGCTCTTTTCCGTTCGGATTAGAGAGTATGATGTCTAAAAGTGGTGTCCTAACATTGCAAAATTTTACGCATCCGAATATTGGCTTTGCTTTATCAGCACGGATTTTCCTGCTTCGAAATCAGATTCTCCTTATAAATCAACAGATCCTTGAACATTAGGAAATCATGCAACTTTAAGAAAGCTACTCGGATTCCACCTGCCGTTGCACCGAAACCGACTCTTCGTAATTCTCAGGTGGTCTAATTTTTTTCGCCCATGTAGCTCCATTACGGCAACTTAGTTGCTTAGTTACAGTTGCAAAATGTGCCGATAGTTGGTGATCTCACACAACCGGAAAAACTCACTTTTGCTTCGAAAGTGAAAAACTTTGAGAGAGAAATCGAAGTACAGAGACTGGCTACGAAACATACTTCGGCGAGTAGCTTACCATCTCCAGGTATCTCTTGTTCATCTATTTTCTATGTTTGTCAATTTATTGAAGGTAGCCAAAGGCTATGCTTAAATGTTTCCGCTACATTTGCACCACTCTTCTGAGAATATAAAAGATTTTTTTTTGGATTAGCGCTAGGTAATATGTTTCATCTCCTATGGAATGGGAAAGTTTCTCTTCAATTTAATTTATGAAGCTGTTTCAGCTATGAAACCACTTATCACTGACAATGACGTACTGAAAATGAAGGAAGAGGAAGGACGAAGAAGGGGAACTGCTAATCGCGAAGCTGTAAGCCCTCTAGAAAGTGGAGCTGGATTTGAAAAAATGCTTGATGACTGGTAAGTTCTTGTCGCCGCAGTTTCGTTACCAATTTTGTCATTATCCTGTAAATGATGGGGATCGCTCGTATAAAGCGAGAGTAAATTTTTCTCTCAAAGCAAGAGCTCGAAGCTCGTAACGCATACTATTTGCTCCCAGCAGCAGCTATTAAATCTCAAATAATTCTAGTAAAGTTCTGATAACAATCCGAAAAAACTAGGCAGAGCTATCGACTCGGAACAGCAGCTGTTTTGTCGTTATATATATATATATATATATATATATATATATATATATATATATATATATATATATAGTTGATAACATGAATTTTTTGTGCTAGCTTTTTTTTACTCATCTCTTCGAGAGCTCTTAAACATAATCAATAATCGTAGCTTTTTTGGGTTTTAATTTTAGTGTGAAGTCAAATATTGGGAGCAATCTTAGGAAAATTGACAACTCTTCACCTTCTTCACATTTGATCAACTCTGATACTCCTCTGAACGAAGTGGAAAGGCGGTGAGTAAAAGTTGGCTATTTTCTTAAAGTTTCGTGGTGATTTTTACTTATTGCGGTTAAAATGCTGACAGTTTTTGAGAATTTTATGGCAATCCTAGCAGTGTATCTAAGATTTTGAAGGGCGATGGAACAGCAAAGGCGGAGTGAATGGCGCGCAGCTCGTTTGCGAAGCCTAGATCAAGAGAGGGCAGAAGCAGATGCCATTATGGATCGTTTGCAACTAATCTCAGTTAGTTGTCGATTTTACAGTAGCACTTCCGGTCGTGTTTTGGAGAGTTTATGCTAAAGAATAGCCGGTTACAACGAATCCATATATTTTCAGTTACCTGCAATCGGTGAGGATGTATGTGTTCCTCCATCGGAGAGGATACTAAGCAATGATATCTCAGTTGAAAGAAGTATGGTTGTTGACGCAGTGACTGGAGAACGTACGGTTACGGTTGTTGAAAAGAGTGTAACGAAGAGAGAGGTGAGGTATTGTTTGTTTGTTGTTGGCTAGAATGAGATTTCAATAATCTCTTGATCACACGATACGATCTACAATCACCTACGCCGATATGTGCGGGGGTCAGCCCCTGCATTTCTGCAGTGAATGTGATGCTTTTGTTTTTAGTGTGGTCGACGAATTTTGTCGTTTTCGTCCGAAATGTTTAGGAATTAATTGTTTTTCTATAGCTAAACGGTATAGGTGCTTTATGGGATGCTCTACTAATATCTGATGGAACACTTTGTTCCAGGAGGCTGAATCTCATATTATCAATTATTCCTTAGCTTTTTCTAAACTCTATTTGAATGTTACAGCTCGCGAGAAAATCTTTACGTGAAATTTCTGCTCTTCACTGTATTGCTGATCATGTTCCTTTTCAGATTGATGTCGCGTTAGCCGGAGGTGAAATAGATTATGCTGATAAATGATACAAGACTTTATCTTCTTTGTCAAAAAATGGCTTGTTGTTCTTAAGCTAATATTGTGCATGACCTCATAATTTATTTCCCAAGTGTAGCTGCAGTAAATCTTTGTTCCTGAATCAATATGCAGCTGCCCATTTCTTTGCTTTATTCCTGTTTTATATGTAGTACATGGAGCTCTATGCCTATACCAGTCTTTGTTTTCTTGTCTGTACAGTAATTGCCTGTTCACTCAACAGCTGGTGGCTAATCGAACTAAGAGCTTTATCGTAATTCTAGCCTGAGTAAGGTTCAATCTTTTTTTCATGTTTTACTGTTAATAGCAAGTCATCGTATCTTCTTAGCTTAAAATAATCAAAAGGAACGATTTTCTATTTACGTCTTCATCTTAATACTATTTGTGAGCCCTGTTACTTCATCTGTGACAGAATCCGACGGTGTGATGGTTCATCATAGGTGGCGCTCGTTCTGGCGCAAAAGTTTATGCAACTACAAATGTAAATTTTCCCTTCGCGGAGATGAACTCAGATCACCGAATTTGATCACTATTCCTTCTGAAGTTAGTTTATGAGAAATCGTGCCTATGGAATTGTTTATTCTGTCATTTTGTTCATGCTTCGTTGGTAAGAACATTCTGTATCTCTTCGTTATGCACTGATCTGCCGTGATCTTAATATTTCACATTATGTCCTCATGTGGCACCGAGTTATCTTTTCTGTTAACGTATACGAGGTATACTATTTATTGTGAGAACACCGTTCTTTAAATAAATTTTTAATAATTGATTGATAATTGGAAAGTATCGGTTTCACCTACTTAGCGCTTTTCTTTCCCCGCTCTGATACTTGCTATCTTCTTTCCCTTTTTTGTATTATCGATCATATGACGTAGTTAGATGTCCAAAGTGTGTATCATTTTCAACCCACGTGGTAGAGTTTTAGAAGAAAACACTTCTTTAAACCTTACGTTAGGACTACTGATATACAAACGTCATATTTCTGTGTGTATAGTTCGTGAAATAATTATTTGTATTTTTACTTATGAAGAAGTAACTGTGTTTGGAATTCTATGCGATGTTTTCTCCATTTCACTTGCCACTCTTTTTAGTAAACCATAAATGGAAGCTAAGTTGTAAGTTTTACACTTGTACTTCTAAGCAAATGTCCGTGTTTGAATCGAGCAGGAGTTGGATTAGAATAGAGAACGATCCGTGAGATTCTCTTTCTTCCAAAGTTCATTTGACACTTCGAGTAGTTTTAGTTTAGTTTTGACTGATATAATTTGTTCTCATCAACTTTTTTTGTCTCCCTGTCCAAACATTGAAGATATGTGAATAATAAAACTTTCTAATCATGGTTTGCAAGAAAATGGTTGTTGGTTTGCTCTAGAAACGAGACTTAAAGTGGCACGAGGTCTCCTCAAGAAATATGTTTTGTAACGGAGAACTTTTTGTAGAACAATTTATATCTCAAATGACAGATACTATGGCAGCACGAACACGGAATAGTATCTCCAAATATACCAATTTGCACGTATCAGTCAGTCATCCTCGGGAGCAATTCGCTGTTGCGATTCGACTTCCGGATGCCAGAGATCAATTAGGAGGATTAGGCGTAGAGAGGATGATGAGGCCCCATCGAACTGTAGCTGAAACGATGAAATTTCGCTAGGATCTGATTTCCTAAGATTTGCTGAACTAATACTTCTATAATTTAATGTTTCGTACTTCATGTTCGAAGGAGTCGTCAAAAATAATAAATTTTCCAGTTTTCCATCCACGTTGCTCGTTACCTACCCTAAAAGCACAGCGTAAGAATTAATGAAGAGTACATCATTTCGTAAACGATCTAATCTGTACGTAACTGAGATTATCGTTGGGTTTACCTTATTCTTGCTTCTGAAGGCACTATTAAGCCGAGATGGGCTTGTAAACGGCTGTTTGTCGGTCCACAATGCGGCAAAATCTGTGCTCCCGAAGACAACGCCGAAAAGCGCATCTAAAACATGATGGTTTTAATATTAGACTGTTTCACTTGCAAAAACCTGGGTAACGTACATTAAAAAATACTGAAAACTCGGGAAAAAAGACTATACGAGTCTTTCATTATACGTGAATATTAGTTGCATACCTCAGATCTGCTTGCATTACTGCTTTCGCGAAATTCCTTGAGAATAGAGCATGTTTGTGGAACCATTTTACAGTTTTCCGAGTTGAAATGTCCATTTTCAAGCAGCGGAAACGCGATCCATCGTCCATCGACGGTAATTGTTGGGTTCTCCTCTTTCCATGAATTTGGAGCAGATTGGAAAACTCGTGCAGCTTCAGCTCGTATGGATACCCACTGGCGTTCCACTGCCTTTAAGATTTTATATCTTAAAATGTTTATTTTTAGTTGTGGAATCCATCAACTACCTTAAGATATTTTCCGTAACCAGTTTGTTCACTACTCCACCACGCTCTTCCAGTTAATCCTTCAACATTATACATGGATCTTTGCTGAGCAGAAAGGAACAATCCAAGTGTAGCAGCATGTTCGAAGACAGAGTACGCCTAAATTAAACGACTATCGGATGGAATACCAGGAATTATCTATATAGTTAGGGCACCCCAAAGAAAAAGGAAGAAGGCTATAATCTCACAAATGGCAGGATGCTCTCAAGTATATATCATGAAAATTGAGAACTTACCTCAGATGATCTTCCTAAGATCATGAGACCTTGTCCAAGATGGTAATAGAACCTGAAGTACTTGAGATTCAGCAACTTCTCGCAAATTTTACGCATATCTTTGTGAAAAATGGTTTCATATAACAAAACGTTCAAAATTGAGCAGTGCAAGTTTTTTCTTTTTCGGTAATTCTTCAGCATTTCTGCCTAAGACATCTCGAGTAAAACGAGAAAAATATCACTTTGCATCAGTGATTTCGTCGCCACCCATTCGTAATCCCTTTTTCATAAAGGCCACTCCCTGTTCAACGTTATCTTCAGCAACCTTAACTAGTCTGTTAATATAAGTAGGGAAGAAAAAAATTTTCATGGGAAAGTCGAACAGACCTTGAGAATATAACCGTAGTACGCCAACGCAATCGCATTGTTAGGATCATGTTCGAGGATCTGAAGAAGAGAGAAAACAGAACTACGGAAATGATGAAAATTATAGGATTTGGTAAATTTACATCATGTAGAACTTTCTTTGCATCTTGTAATCTCTTCATTTTAATGAAAGTTAGAGCGACATCCGTTTGATGTTCGATTTCTTCCGGAAACCTGGAAAATTAGTGAGGAATTTCGTGAAGAAAATGAGCAGTCTTTGAAACCTTCCCAAAAATTAAATATTGTGAAAATTAATTAAATTAAATATATGTGAAAATCTACCTGTCAACAAGACTTCTATGAGTTAGAAGACATCTATAGAAATCGCCTCGAAAGCTTGCCAACTCAATGAGGCGAGAAGCGGCTTGCCTAGAAAAACACCAAGAAGCTTCTCGACAACTACTAATAAAATTATATATTATGGAATTTTTGGTTGTATTTCTTCTTTTTTTTTGGTACGCGTCCAATGCTACCACTTCTTTAAAGGACACTCGTAACATGAACATGAAAATAAAAACGTGAAGATCATCTTCATCTCATAACTCAATGATCTCCTTAAAGGCATCACTCCACGAATTTGAGGTGATATGGACTTCAAGTGGAGTATTCGTATACCGTAGAATATGGAGAGAAGGGTAATTCCTTCAATTTATTCCTAATTGTCGTAAAAAACGGCCCGGAAGATAGAGCTTCGAACGTCCGGTGCGCTATTTTCTGCAACTAGTTCGATTGGAGCGCACCAGCTTTGTGCACGTGCCGCATCTTCCGGACCGTTTTTTACGGCAATTAGGAAGAAATGGACGGAGTCACCCCCCTCTCCACAATCTACTATCCCGTATAAGAATACTCTACTTGAAATCCAAACCACTTCAGATCAGTGGGTTGATGCCTTTAACTGAATCTACATACTTACCGGAATAATGCACTTGGAGTCTCGTCATTATCAAGGACCTCTTCGTATTCATGTATAGCATGCGCAAAGTCGACGTCGTTGGACGTAAATTCACCTCTG
Organism: Necator americanus; assembly: GCF_031761385.1. Lineage (NCBI taxonomy): Eukaryota > Metazoa > Nematoda > Chromadorea > Rhabditida > Ancylostomatidae > Necator > Necator americanus. Next base: position 33,333,260 of record NC_087376.1, read on the forward strand.
TAGATAAAGTCTACAACGCAAAGTGATATCAGCTAAGAATGGTGCCGATCTCTCACCTGAGTTGAAATCCTCGTCCTTTCCCGAAATGTGCTCGTGGTGAATCGGGACGGGCACGCAGAATGGAATCGAAAATTGCGAATGCGGCTTCGTAGTTGTGCTGAACCACAAATTTGATTTTAAAAAATTGAACCAAAAAAGTTGTTCTGATATCGTTTACGAAATCGTATAAGACAACTAAGAGACTTTGGAGTTGATCCTAGCAACAACAGTGATCAATGAAATTCTTTCTCAATCATGGAAATCATGAGGGAAAAAGAACATTGATTAGCATTGTGTGATTATGTTCTCATAGTGTATCATATTACTGTGCTCTAGTAAAGTATAAAACAGCAAACAATTTGTTAGTTACTGGAAGAGCAATAGACTTTCAGTTGGTTTTCGAAAGAAAACATTGGTGTATGCAAACTGAAGTCGCATATTCAAAAAAGAAAAACCTGAAATTCAACGTGACTATCCTCTCATTCTTACTTCTGTTTACTTCTTGAAGCATACATTTGAAAAAAAAACCTATCCAAATCAAACAGACATTGATTTCTCAATAGGAAGAATATTTGGTGCTGTCCTATTCTAGAATTGGTATTTGAACTGAAAAATTCATGAAAGAATCTTGACATTAGCATCCATTTTGTTTTAATTCCCGTAGTTTTGACCATATTGATTGGAATAGCTATTCTGAGCTTTTTCCTTTAAATGAACAAATCTAGCTAATCATAAGACTTCAAAGGCGGCCACATGCAATATTCCACGCACTTCTTCACGGAAACTCAAAGATGATCATGTTTCCACGAACAACAGTTGTCATAATGTAGCTGTCAAATGTGCCGCAGAGGATCTGAATATTTGAACCAGTTCTTTAGCTTCGTATCAGTTTCTGGACAAATCTATTTGACAAGTAATGTCCACTTCCTGCACAGAAAGGTAGAGCACATTTCCTGGAAGGAAACGCTAAGTCGCAGAATTTACTCAAATTATCTTGCGAATTAAAGAAGTCACGAATTAACGCCACTTCCACCGAAAACGGAACGTTTTGTAAGGCGTGCTCTCTTACCACTGGGAGATGCTACTTCGTATTTGATTTGTATGTTTTATTGCTAAAAAGTAACCAGCAGATGTTTCTCTGTGTGTGAAAGTTAAATCTATGTACAATCAATAACGATTATTCATGTCTTTTTTCCAATAATCAATGTTTTTGATCTCTTGTCGACAACGATGACGTCACTAAGCGAAGTTTCGTGATCTATGCCTATCATCGATTGGCGTATGAAATGCAGAACCAAATGTTCTCGATGTTGTGTCCTCGACAAGTTTCAAGTTTACGGTCTGAATGTGGGCTTAGTGCTCCACTCAGATCTATTCTCACCGTTTGCTTCAAAAAAAAAACACTAGAATCGTTTGCAGTAGCGTGTCCGTAGCGAAGTTTCTGTAGACCGTTCTTCAGGAAAAAAAATCTTTTGAAATCCTCCAAAGTCGGGATCCTTCAAGTAAGTGGATGTCTGAATGAATGCGGTCGCGTTCATGACATTCCACGTCTTTTATTTCTCTTAATATACTGAGAAATGAAATAATATATTGTTACTATTTGTTTTGGGTATACGTGGAAAAACTCCTAGGGACTACTCATTAGAAACACATTGGTCATTTCGGTCAAAATCAATTTCTTATCGACAAGGGGAATTCTTCTCCAAGTGAAAGAAAATGTCATAAGTCCCATTACCAAAGACTTTTCGTCATAGCTCCGTTTAAAAGTTAAGAGGGACAGTAAACTTACGATTGTTCTCAAAGCCAGAAACATTCCTCGGGAATTTTAGTATGATTTAGAGTTATCTAGCTAAGTAGATCGTAACAACACCGTAGTTGTTAATGTTCTACGCGGTGTGCGCTGCTTATAGTCGGGTCAAAACGACATGAAGCACGGACGGTTGCATAAGCGCATGCGCTCGAAGTGGCACGGTGGGTAGTAGCGGTTGGGATCGTATAAGAATCCTCGCTACCGCCACCTATCTCTTCTGTTCGCCACGGTCCCACCTCGATTACAACCGCTATCTCCAACGCACCGTCTTGAGTGCAGCCTCCTACGCAACTGTCCGAGCTCCATGTCGTTTCGACCCATCTATACATCGAACTAGCCTATCTCTCATTACGTGTAACTTCTAACGTAAATGTCCTGATAGATGTGTCTAAAAAAATCGATTTTCAAAAGTCGCGCAATATTATTTGGCCAAAAAATAGTTGTTAGTCAGAGAAACAATTAATTACGAAGTACAATACAGTGTAGCGTATTTGGTTAAAAGACATGCATGAACATTAGGTAGCCAAAAAATACACTGCACTTCCAAAAAGAGAAAAACTTTGGTATGTAGGTGCGTATAATGGATGTCAAACTTCCAGCCATTACCCATGATTGCGCAATCAATAAATTTGCCGTCACATGATCGTCACACGAAGCAAGCAACAAAATTGTTTATTAGATCACCTCAAACGATGAAAATTGAGCATTTGACAACTTGATCACGTCAGACGAAGGCATGTACAACGATAGACATTTGACAGTGAATCTGACGACTTCCAAAAAAAATCTGATAGTTCACCCGTGAATGTTGCATAGATTAAAAGGCTGATACGATAACTGGCTTAACCCAGGTCACACATACAAAGCGTAAAAATTCTGAACGTTAGTAAACGAAAACGAAGCAAAACAATTAAGGATTTTGTACGTGATCGGATGAGGTTGATGAAGTGACGAATGGAAAGCAGAGGCGTTGATAATGCCACAACGGATCAACCAGCGATAAGCAACCCACATACGTTCGTTCTGGCCATCTTCGAATTATATACAGCAGATATATTCGAAGAGGCAAACGTAGACAGATCTCTGACTTTCTGAGCTATCTATGGAATCTCGAGCTTCTAATTCTGGTATCTCATGAAATTATTCATTAGATGTGCACTGCACAATAACCCCTTAGCATCAAAAAATGACGACTTTTGTTTGCGGGTTCGAAGCAGCCGCACTATAATGAGTCAGATTTTCTGCTCTTCCTAATACGCTTGACCTTCACCTTTTCGACGAGATTATCCGCACGATCCAACGAGTCACGATTCTTGTGATCATCTCGATTCGTTATAGCTTGACGTTTGTACGCTTCTCGTCCCGATCCTCTGAATTATGGTAATCAATAAGGCCAAATAAATTTCTAAAATTCAAAACACAGCTTTGACCCTACAGAAATGATGAGTTATTTACGCCTACATAATGGTATAGGTATGATTTTCTGAACCAATATGTATATTGGAAGTCTACTTTTACAAAAACTGCTTAAAGATCAAAATCTCTGCTCTTTTAAACCACAAAAACTTATTTCACTGCTTTGAAACCACCGGAATATAATTGTTTACCTCGGCTTATTGAGCGCAACAACTTCATTATGCTTGATCTGAGGATGCGAATCTAATTTCTCATCTTCATCATCGTTTTCGTCGTCCTCATCATCTTCGAGAGAGCTTCGGCCTTCGTGTTCCTGACGATTTGACGCGGATACAATGTTCAGGCCCTGAAACGACTCTTCACAGTGGATTTCTTAAGCATCCTAGATTGGCAACTTCAAAGAAGGAGATTTAAAACAAAAACGAGACTAGAAAATAAGAGGACTATCAGTGGACAGTGAGAAAAAATATTATTGTGGTCCCGCTCAACCTTAGTGAAATGGACTTACGAACAATGTGAATTTAAAAAAGTGCTTGGTTGCAACAAAAGAATTTATTGAAGGGAGAAAGGAAGGAGCAAGAAGTGTTATCAACTGCTTCAAAGTAACCTTGTTTTTCTTCTTAAGAAGAGATTTTCGTGGAGCTGCGTGATAGTCAGGCGGACAGTGCTTCCTTCTGCATTCTCGTTCGGGTACTGGATCAATTAAGAGATGTCTAAATCTTTGACCACATCAATCTATATGTCATCACTCGTTTTACATTTACAACAATAACCTAAAACCGTGGCTTCGATGCTTGCGAGCATGTGACTCTTCGATTTCTGACTCCTCTTTTTCATCATGCTCATCATCTTTTTCATCCACATCACCATGATCTTCATCCGGAGTAGGCTCATCATGTTGTTCTGATTGCTAGAAAATAAGCAAACTATGGATGTTGCACACATTCCATAATTATTGTTCCCATATACCTCTCTCTGGTGGAGTTCGACATCATCTGTGTCCACGTCTTCTGTGTCTGCTTCCTCTGCATCGATCTCTTTTTCCCGTTCCGCCTTTCCTTTTTTCCTACGAGGTTGCGAACTCTGAAGATCGATTTCATGAAGCTTCTGTGTGCACTTTTTAACTTGCACATTCACAAGTTTGTTTTACCAACCTAAGTACAGGATTAGATAACAGAGGAGATCTTAAGTAAATCTTAACGAAACTAAGACCATGTTAGTGTTTTTTAAACATGTTTATGATACCCTGTGATCGTCGCTAACAAGTTCTTTTGATCTCTTATCATATACTTCCCTGTGTCAGCTGTGCGATTCTGTTTTGCTGTGAAAACGTCATAAATCAAGTCAACGAATGTGATATCCTTTACGTCTTGAAAAGCAAATAATTGATTGAGATCAACAAAGAGAACTGGGATTCTCGGGATGTGTAATTTATTGGATTAATTGACCAAATTGCTTTCAAAGAAAATATTCACGAATTAAAAGGAATTTTCCAGTTGATTCTTACATTATTCTAATCCAACGGGCAAGCGACAGAGTTTGTCAAAGGGATTCACACTATATAGATCGATTCCAACTGATCACCAATCACTATCATGATGATCGAAGATGACGACAGTAGATGCTATCAGAAGCATCAGAATACTAATATTGCAGGGTAACACATACTGTTTTGAAATAAATAACGTAAAAATAACTATCTAGTAAATGAAATAACTCGCTGGTTCTCATTAGTGATTTTTTGGAACCGCAAAATACTTTCTATGCAAGTGAAATCAATTGTTCTTTGGCGAACTATTAAGTACTATTAAGATATTTCAATGAAGCAACGAATTCAAACGTAAGCAATCTTTTTTTTTTGAAGTACTTGAACGGATTCAGTCATTGTTGATCATTATTGACAGCGAAATTTGACCACTGTGGCCGTTATGATGTAAGTCATTGCATGAACCTTCGCTTCATATTTCATTTCAGGAAACCTGTTAGAGTCTAGAGCTATCACTCACGAAATAGTCGGGTTTTTTTTCTCTGACGAAAAAAGGCGTATTTTCATCAAATGTTGGTTCTGCACGTATATACTTTTTTGAGTTTGCGCGGTACGAATCACAAAAAAAGTGGCTAGGGAACCAAAATTTATTTTAAAGTGGAGCAAAATATGTTTAAAAACGCTCTGACAATTTCTTTTATTATAACGAATCCTTCTTTTGATAAATCCGAACTCCGAAGGAGGAAATGCAAAGAGGAACTTCCAAGGGGGTTCAGCCTCGGTGCTCCTGGATAGATAGACAAGTTTGCCCAGTAGTAGTGGTTGGACGACCAATGCAATCGCCTCTACAGTATACAATGGATACAACGCAGGACACGTAATAAATCCTCTGCGGGATGCTTGATTTCTATGCTCTCGTTGCGTTCTGGAAGAAGTCTCTGTTCCTGCCCTCGTCTTTGCATATCGAATGCAAATTAGATAAAAGATAATTTGGTGAGGATAGCTTTGACATACATGAATCCTTACGTAGTTTAAAAATTTGACTGTGACACTTATTTCTGCGATCTCCCCTCATAGCATCAAAGTATTTACTCAACCCATCTATTTTCTTTCATTTTGATCTAGATGGAAACGGTAGATCGAAATCAATAGGCTGCTGGGTTTTATGGGTCGTAGATGACTACGCACGCACGCGACTACCGCGTGTCACCAAAATACAGCCGTTGTCCTTACAAGAATCCATGCAGTGCTAAAAATACCTAGAATCACGAGCGAACACTACCGTTCTACGATAGGATTTGGGGATGTTGATCAAATTTGTGAGAGCAACCGACTGGCGCAAACGTGGCACTGGAACTCAAAACCGGTATGTGAGGATGACGTAGTTTGATATACTCTTGGTTGAACGAACTTTTCTGGAGTTAAGATCACCAGTGAAAAGAAGGAGTGAGAAAATAATCAAGAATAGGTTCAAGACTTTAAGTCCATATTTCACTGTAGATCATGTTTAAAAGGAATCAATAATGACGTAGGGAGAGCACGATAATTGTCGATTCACAGACATTCATCTACATCTATACACGAGTTCCTCATCCTCGTTCTACTATTCACGATAGCATGCAACTTCTTAAGTGATCCGAAAGGAAGTAAGAGTTGGAAGATGAAAAATCCTGCCTTTGCTGGTTCCTGCACATCGTCATCTGTATCAGCAATCTTGTTCTTTCTTCGTTTACCTCGCTTTACGAAGGTTTGAGTTTCCTTCACTTCTGCTTCATCATCTTCATTATCATCTTCATGCTCCTAAAATAAATATTAGTGATTTAATTATTTGTTTTTTTTTCTCAATTCAACTGTACAGGTCTGGAGAATCCCTTGCCAACATTTTTATGTATTCCAATCTGACACGTTGAAGAAATGCTACTCTTCAGTAATGATTACCTACGGATCTTTGAAATTCTACAAATTCCACCTTTTTTGAGAAATTCACCTTTACGAATTCCTTTACCCGCTTTATGTTGCGCTCTATTTTCTTTCGCAAGCCAGCAAATAATTGGTCTTCTAGTGGTGTCTCAATCGGAATTTCTTCGTCATCTATGGTAAATATTAATTATTTCAAGAAGTTCTCAATGGAATGTAGGTACCCGCTAACCTGTGTCCGCTTCTTCTACCTCTGAAGAGTCGTCTCTAATGTCAGAGTGTTGTGATTCCCTGAATATTCTTAAGATATTCTTAAGCTGTAAAATTCACAAAAACATCGCTAATTGAGAAAAGTATTGGAATTCTCCATCGTATTAAGCTCAACTCACTTTATGCTTCTGCGTTGCTTCGAAGAAATATCGGAGTAGGTTTCAGATTCATCTCCTACTTCGTCTTGTTGTTCATTTTGAATGCCTTAACACGACCGAAAATGGTGATCAAAAGAAAGATCCAGATCAAAAGATTGCAGTATATATTTTCACACACTTCTATCATCGATTACAAGTAGATAAGAGAAAAAAAATTACTAATTCATGTTCAAAATTGAAGTAAAATACAGTCTAGAAAATGCTATTCAAGTAAGCAAAAAACCCACTAGTATCATTTCCATTTAATTCTTTTGAAGAAAATATTGTATATAGACCAGAACATAAAAATAGAAAGACAAGTAGAACTGCCCATGTTCGCGCACCTCCCTGAATCTTTCATTTTTCGAACTATATTACACTCGTATAGAAAAAATAAATTTGAACAACATTTCTTGAATAACTCATAGAAATTTGCTCGGCAAAAACTCTTGAAAGCTTACCTTTGTGACACTATAGTCTATCCTAGGTACAGGAGCTAACGCGACCGCCATTGGGTGGGCGCCAGCACCGACTAAAAAAGAGTACTATTAATTAATTATTCCTGAATTAACCATTATTTAATGTTCACTGTTCATTTCCATTAGGCTAAGTTTTTGAAAAACTTCTTAATGCTATTCCTCTTGAACATTAACTATTTAAACCATCATCTTTCAAGAAAAAAACTTTTCAGCTGTGGACAGTGACTCGTTCTTTCAAAGATAAGCGGTGCTATTCTTTTGGTGTTTTTTTTTTTCGGTGGAGTCTCTCGTCAATTTTACAGAAGAAAGTTACTAACGGATAATCTCACATTTTTCTGGAAAATAATCTTTTCGGTCAGTAATATTAAGAATTTTAGCTAAGTATGACATCAAGCTGTGATTGTTTTCGTTCCGTAAGTCATTGAATGAATTGGTTAACTGAAACTTAATTGAGAAACTTATTCATGACGTAAAGAATCGTAGCATTTACGCTAGGAATATCGATTAGCCTTCTGGTAATACGCTTGGTTTATTTTTATATTCTTATCAAGAAGAATATTGCCGAGGTTAGCTCTTCAAAAAAATTTGAAGAAATCAAATATCACGCTGGGGAAATTTCTTGAAATGTAGCAAATCATTTATAAAAATTTGTGAAAATTTTCATGAATTCAAGAATACAAGAGCAGAGACTTCAAGTTGAAAAATACTGAGGATAAAAGTGGTAAACAAGAATCAATAGTAACTGGGCTAGAACAAAGAAGGAAATACGGCTTGTTTTGGTTTTTAAATCCCGGACGAGTTCAGTAGTCCTGTGAGCTTTTCTTAGAACTTGTCGAAACATAACCCCATCAATATTCTTATTGAGCGTGAAATCAGGTTCACTCTGCTACAACTCTAATTTTTTAGGTTATATTCATGTCAATGAGCACGAAATAGCTATTAAATTGAATGTGGAGAGTCTAACAGTTACGATCTCCCCTGTGAAACTTTCGAATCCTGAATCATATTTCAGATCAGTGCAATAATGGATGATGCGCTACCACCTCAGCTCAGTCAATACTCGTCGAATAGGAGGATTTTGTTTGCTACGTGCTAATAGAAAGTCCGATCGATGTGAGGAGTCACAATTAAAAACCTCAAAAGACGTGATAATCTGAAAGAACGTACAGCATTTAAAAGGCTTTGATCTTCTTGCAAAATGCATTAGTGAATCAATATGAGATGTAGGGACTATGGAGTACTAAAATTTAAAGGTGAAACAAATAATTTCTACGATACGATATTTTTTGATGATGTAGAAGTCTCTCTAAGCAAATCTGTACCGCTTGGTGTTTCCTTCAGTCATTCTTATTTAAATTTGAATTTGTCCAAGTTTGAATCGAAATAATGTTTGCTTAGAAGACCTTAGAAAATCTACTACTATTTATGATTTCTACGAATTCGATCATCTCGCTTAGATACTCCAAGAAAAATATCCTGACGTAGAATTCGCGAAAACAAACGCAAACAATTGTTGATCCATTTCTACCGTTGTTGTAGATCAAATTGGAGTGAGTTTTTCGTCGATAGCAAAAATACGGTGCTAGATCATGACAACTTCATGCATACCAATTTGGCGATTCCATATATTCTTTCTTGGTTACAGTTGCGGCCATTTTCTGATGTTTTAATGAATTTTTTAAGAGGGGTCAAATAACGAAGAAAAACAGTTACCCAGGCAAAAAGAAAGCCTGTGTCGACAAAAATTGAAGGAACAACGGGCAGTTCTGATCTCCTATGAACAATTTCGATCAGTTGTTACAAGATCATAAACATTAAAAAAAATTCTCAAAGGAAGAAAATATATATGAATCAGAAATGTTTTGACCGCTTGTTAGCTGTCATACTTCCCACAGCCATTTATTCTCTTTCGCCAGCTGTTGTGGCGTTTCCTGAATGTTTGGTTAGAAGAATCTCAAAAATCGGAAACACATTCTTCCTGTTTGTTAGATTTTTATTATTGGTAACTTTCAAGAGATTTCCAATAGGCTATCCCAATCGGAAGAATAGAAAATGAAAATTATTTTTAAGTTGTTTCAATCAGCGTCTAGGTCATATCCTCGAAGATAACATATCCTCCCTTAAAAGGACATGCTGTGTTTCCTTTAGATAAGTCAAAACCACACAAAACTTCTCTCAACGCGATCTAATTGAGGACGATGTGAACACAAATTTTCTCATCGAGTATTTGAGATATTAGCCTGAAGATTTAAGCCACAGAATCCACTTGACCCCATAAAAAACTCTCAATATTGTTGTCAGCCAGTTTTAAGGTGTTTTATCACATTTGTTATGCTTTGTGAAGGACAATCATGAGGAGAGGAGGTGTTATCTCATCGCGAGTGATGTGTAACTTACTAAGCGATCGAGACATTACACTGAGCACAATATCGATTTAACGGAAATCCTATTGAAAAGCATCTTCAACGATTGGAATGCGAGAAGAAAAATAGAAAGCAAATGACGTGTGATACGTTGCTGGGCTACCGACGTAAAGAATTTAAGACGCTTAACAAAACTTTCGCAGTCACTTCATAACATCGTTGAGTGAAAAAATAGAAATAGATGAAATAACAGGAAAGTCAGCGAAATGTGTGGGGATTTTATTCTGATTAGGTTTCGATTTAGCATTACATGATCACCATTAGATGAATTTAATACAGGAAATGCGTGCCACAACTCTCAATCATTAGGAAAGATTTTGGAAGTTCCTCTGATTTCCAAATGGCACATATTCAAAAGATCAGATTAGATTACAGACAGATACAGTAGATTCCACATATGTCATGTCGTTTTACCTTGAGAAAATCTTGTTGTAATGCATGATGTATGCATGGCGTGTGCATGAAAAGGCATCATGATTACGACTGTGCTCGAAGAAAAGAAAGAAGTTTATTATCGAATGATTTCATGAGCAAGTCAGACAGGTTCATTTATCAGAGAGAAGAAAAGGAGGAAAACTCACCACTTGATCCTTGCCTACGAAAAGGTGGCCGCGGCGAAGGGATGGTGTTGCCATTTTGCTTTGATGCCATCGGGAATGCTCCCGATGATGCTGTCGACTTCTTTGGGAATAATTCTCGTTGCGATATATTATAATAGGGACGAGTCTACGAGGAGAAACGATGAGGACGGAGGCGATATGCCGTCCGTCAATCGCAACGCCCCTGGGCGTTCGGTCGCTGCAAGAAACAAGCAGCAAATCAATGCCGGAAAACATTGCTTAATCTAACGAAGTGATGATTTGTGTTTTAAATCATCTACAAGATAGCGACAATCCGAGAAAAAGTAGTTGGAAGCAGTAGAACAATAAAAATCATCGAAAAAGGCACTGCAGATGACGCCTCTTGACTACAAGTGAGTGAGAAGTTCCTGCTCGACAAACAACAAAAGAAGAACTAGACTGAGAAAACATTTCCTGAAGAGCAGAGTACTATCGCTGAAAGAGCTCAAATAGCTGCAAGAATATGTTTAGTGGATTCAGATCCTAGCTTAAAAAAAAAGAGATCTCTTCACATATCAGCACACGTTCATGTCGCACTTACTTGGCTTATCGGATCCGACAGTACGTGCGACTGAACTTGGTGAAAGTGTAGAATGATGAAAATGAGGAACAAAATAGAGTATCTGGTGGGTGTTGTTTATTACGGATAACGAAAAAGATGTTTCCACTATCATAAATTGAACAATTAAGTTTTTTCGCACACTTTACAATGCTTTGAATGCCACCGAATCGACTCCTACCGGAACTTTCATGGTTTTTTGCTAATTAATTTTTCGAGGAAGTAAATTTACTTCGTGTCTAATACCTATATCTGTTGTATCCATATCGTTTGCTTTTTCTTCTTCAAACAGCTCTAAACGACTAAGAAATTTATTATGGAAGTCATGGCATCCTCGTCAAGTAGGAAACAGTGTAATAAGAAGCTTGGAACCCTTGCCTTCAGCTACTACATACAGCTCATTTTACAAAGTGATGAATGGTAAAAATGGTAAATGTGAAAGGTTGCAGGAAGATAAAATATGTTAATTGTATTAAAGAATTCATTGCTTCCGCCTGAGTTGTTAAAAGTGCCAAAAGATTTTTTTTAGATGTGTTCGAATTTCAGTGACAATTGTGCTAGTAGGTGGTTATGATTGTTGATTTAAGCGAGCAGAAACCTTCACTTTTAAAGCACAACAAAAAACATTAGACTGGTCCGGAATGACGTTAGGACATGCAAGTGAAATACAGTTGCAAAAAATAGAGCTTTTTTGTGTTTTGTTTTTTTTTTTCTTGAAGCGAGTGTGCAAAGGGTTTGGTAAAAATCTGGTAGATTTGTATATTCATGAAAAAAAAAAGTTTAAGGAGTAGTGAGAGTACGAATACGTATCAGTGTTCGCATAAAGGAGGACGTTTACGACGCTTCACCTGTGGATTGTGGAGAAGAACCTCCGAGATGTCTGTTGTCCTAGCGAGGGCTTTACATCAGTTTGACGAGAGCGCCGCGTGGCGAGCAAAACACATCGCATTGCCGGATGGATATGTACTGAGTTTACCAAGGCAGCCTGATAGATCATAATCCATCGAAGACAAACAGAACTTCACACCAGGCAGGAGCACTTGTTTCCAGACTTCATACAAAGTTTCAAACAAAATCATTTCGAGAACTCATAGAAAGAAAAGAAATGGAGATGAAAATAAACACATGGAGATGGAATGGAATATATAAAAAACATTCAGATGGATATTAAAAATCTAAAAGAACACTCTATTTTGCTATACATCTCTCAGCAATTTTCTAGTAATCAAATCCAAGCAAATTAGAGATCTTACTCATATCTTTACTGCTTAATTCATGAAAGAAACAAGAAGAACACTATATTCAAAAATCAGGTGAGGAATTTCTGAAAGAAATGACGAGAAGGCAATGTCACAGCAAAATGTCTCGTCCAGTCCTCTAGGGAAAAGTAGTGTAAAATGTAATAATAACAACCCAAGTACACGACTGGTTTCACGATTGTGAAGTGCCGAGAGGGAGAAGAGTTACCAGAACGTGAACCCGTTAGCCAACTCGTTATCTGTAGTGAGGAACGCCTGGATTCCTTCTAGTCAAAAAAAGGAACTTGCACTTCGTTATGGCCTTTTTTCAGCGATCATGAAAGATTTTAAAGAGGCGGCAACGAATTTCAGAATATAAATTGAAATTTGTGCCCTGTCTACGCTTCTACGCAAACATTTGAGTATTTTAAGTGTTATAAGCTTCTTGCACGCACTTTCGTGCAGCTCTTCACTCTTTTTTCCCCAATTTTTGAGGTTTTTTTTTAATGGAGAGAGTAACAGTCTTCCTAGATAACATTGATTGATATCCTAATTTCCAGCGCCACGTTTTATATTTTGTTATTATTATTTATATTATAAGAGAGATTTAAACATGATTTTCCATGTACTTGTTTCCTACATACACTAATGTGAATCAGTTGGATTCGAATTCCATAGAGACGACATTCAGGTACATAAAGGAGTAAATAGAGGGATAAAATCTCAGAAAAGCCAATAATTGAGATCTCTGTGAATCATTTGACATGCAATCTGGAAAACTGCCGCATGAGACTCGGCGGCGACAAAAAATGACATATTAAATGCAACGAAAACACCTGGAGATTGGAAACAACCAACCTAGCGAGCTACGTATATCATCCCGATAAATTATAGGTTATTATTGCAATATAAACAAGTAATAATAATAATAAACTTGTAGTTAAATCAGCATATTTGTACGAATGTCCTGACTACGCTCAAATGGATATCGATTGATAGTGAACGGGTAGAAAATGGTTGCACGGAGGATGATAAAATGAATTTACTCAAAAAAAGTACAATATTTGAAGTACTACCCACCTGAATAATATGTAAGACGCAGTAGAATGGTTATAGACGAAACAAAGCTGCTATAATCCGTCAAAAGTTTACTTATTACGATGGATCTACTTCAAAAGCTGTAGCCGGAGGGGAGAAAAAAAATGAGGTCAGAGTTCAAATTTTATATGAAAGTGCAACCCGACTTCGAATAAACGCGAGCGTTGTCAGCTTTCAAAAGAAACTATTCGATTTGAAATCAGCTCTAGATTCTCGATTTTGAAAAAAAGAAGTTTGTTGTGAGTAAAATTTTGTACTATACGGTCAATTGACTCTGAAACTGGTTAGACAAATTATAGCTTGGCTGATTGTTAGATAACTAGTTAATTAGTTCAGAAAGAAGGAAAAATCTGCCACCTTCATTGTATTGATGCTATATGAACATTAAAAAAACCAAAGAGCGTTACTCGTGAATAATCATCCGAAATAATCGAGGAGGTTGAAAATGAACTCAGTCTTTGAGAAATTATTGGACTCAATCCTGTGCTTTTCCTCTACTGGAGGAAGAGTTTTCTGCTGCAAAGTTATTCAATATATTATCATAGTAACTAAGTAATTATTATAACAGTAGAGGTGTTTCATCTTGTTTTTTTTTGTTTTATGGTACAATAGCAAGTGTTTTCAATAAATAAATAAATAAATAAATAAATAATGAGCGATCCATGCTTTTTTCCCCTATGACTCCCATTTTAGAAATTGTTAATGATCAGAGGCAAAAAATGAAAGCATTTTTCAAAACTGTAGGACGCGATGTTCCCTTTCCTTTTTTTATACAGTCAAATTTCTCGTTACTACTATCCTTATCTTTTCAAATTTAGTTATTTTTACTGTACTCAGTACTAGTACTAGCTACTCCTAACCCTATCCTTCCTTTCACCACAAATTCACGCAGTATAGGTAGCATTGTGAGCACTGGACGTGAAAATGTCCGAATCCATTGATTTACTCCTGGCTTTTTTCCAGACCTGAGGACTTCACTGGTCTCTGGTGACGCTTCGAGAAGCTGATCGCGATGGTGACGATTCGGGCAAAATATCGATTTTATGGAACGGCAACGTCCCGAAGAGTTCTAGCCAACATCCGTAACATTTATTCATATCCCTGACCACAAAAAATTTATAATGCACCAACTTCACTCAAAAGCACTTCTTGTTTTCTTTTTTTAGTCATTCCTCCGAACCTCCGAGTGAACTTTCGAGTGCTGAAGTGAAAATGAAAAGAAAAGCCGATCCAAGTGAAGAACCTAAAAACCATGCACTTAACAAGATGTTGCTATGAAATAATCTTTCAACTAAGTTCTTAGCAAAAAGAAAAGATTGTTTTTATAGAAAGCACAAAACTACGGTTAAACTAAGTCGTAGACTAATGTTTTTTTTTTGTTTTGCTAAGACTAACGTTTGGACCAGATATAACTAATAAAAGACCAGGTTACGTGACCAAGAAATCCTCGTCACAGGAAACCACTCGAGCAATCTGACTAAGTTCACATGTGATAACAAAAAGTGTCATAAAACACACGAAAACTGCCCCAAAACCTCCATTCCATTGGCAATTTTGTGGACAGGGACGTCATGGAAGAAGCGAAGACTCCTACTATCCCACAATTTCAATCAAATCATGCATGAGAAGTTTTGTCATACAAAACCTACTCAACATTCGTTATACGTGTGTTCCAGAAAATCCAATGAATCGTCACCCGACTTTTTGGTGCAATATTGCGATTGTGTCGTTTCGCCTAGCGCACGTCAGCGATGCCGGTTGTTGCATGGTCTTGCTTCCTTTTATTATTTCGCGGCTTTCTGGCTCTCACGTTGCTTTGGTCATCCTTAAACTTTTGTGTCCTTCTCATATTGATTTTCATTTCTTCCATGGTTGTTCCTGCGTCTATTTCACTTACTATGGATGCTCCTGTTTTCCTATGCTAGTTGTTTAGGTGCATGTAAGAGTAAATTGACCCCTCGTTTCAGAATCGTCTGTAAGATCATATATTTATATGTCTGAAATGTTTTTGGAACATACGTCACCTCGAGTTAGTCAATCTTACTCTTTCATATCTGTCGCCGTATGTCTTCATTGTTTAAGAAAGTTTTTTTTTTAGTGAAAAAGAACTCAAAACTTGTAACAGTATACTTTTGAATTATATATATATATATATATATATATATATATATATATCATATATCATGTCACCATATTTCAATTCATTCGTACTGTTGTTATGGATCTTTCCACTTTCTGTGTGCTCAGCTAAAACATGTCAGCTGAGTTGGATATGACGGTTGGGGTATGGCGAAATATGTCCATAAACTACTGCGAATAATTACGTTCATCATCCTTTAGCTGATTTCCAGTCCTTCCACGTTCTTTTTTTTTAATCATGTAAAGTTAGTCATTAAAAAGAGAAAAATCCTCCTTCCGATGATTGACAGAACCAGAATCAGCGTAGTTCTTATCTCCTATCCTAAATATGTGACATGTGGACGTTCTCCATTTGCGTTAAGCAATTTTACTTCGCATTATTTTCTTTTACATTCTCAGCGAATAATGTATTCACATACTTCATGGTTTCTGTCATTTTCGTAACTGTTTAGCACGTTAATATCACTGCACAGTACTGTTTCTTGAAAAAAAAAAACTTTAAATCATCATCAATCTTCGTATTTTTCTCCACTGATTTACCTCGTCGGTCGTTTCCTATAACATGAAAGAACTTACTTTTCAAGGTTGTGCACTAGTCACTGGCATGGCCGATGCCTCGGTCCGTGCTGTTCATAGGCGGGTCTCTCGTAGTGCTAGGTACGATCCTGATTCGAAGTGTTGTTCTCGGTCTCGAGGACGGTTTCATAACTGAGGAGCAGATTGAGGTACATCAGATAAATTCGGTATCTATTGTTATTGTTTTTTTATATCCTCTCATCATATCTTATTCAAGTTCGGAGGTCTTATTATAAGTGGATCTACTTTCCCGATTTTACTACATTAACGAAGCTCAGGGGTTTTTATCAGATTTCGTCTTCTGCTATTTTTTCAATGGTATACGAGTGATTAGAATGTGCCTCTTTGCTTGAATTACCTCTTGGAATTGGTTTTTCTACCGTAAGGGAAGAATTCGCATAGAATTGTACAAAAAATCTGAGTTCTCACGTTAACACTTGTTCTCAGTGAGTGGACTTTGCTGCAGCTTGCAACTCGAACTGAATTCTTCATACAAATATAGATTTTCCTTCAAATAATGGGAATCTTTTTGGGGATAGTTGGAAAACGATAACATTTTATTTCAAACATTATATGGTTTCCTTTTTCCTTGTCTTTATTGTGAGTAATATTCATTTAAGAATAGCTGAGAAGACCATAGCCAACTATAAATGTAGTAAGATTTGTAGGGGATCATTCCAATCACAGTGCTCTATCCTCCAATTTAATCTGTTCAGGCGCCAATAATTCCTGAAAATTCGTTGTATGACGCTAGACGGTGTTGTAGACATTCTGAACTTGAAAATGCCAACTACTTATTCGTAAGTTTATGCTAATTTATTTTTTAAAAATTGATTTTGATATAACTGATGTTACTAGGATTTTTCATCCTTGCTATTATTGGTCCATTGTTCTCCTTCTCTGAGTTCATATCAATGGATATGTATCCTTAGGTATCAACCATGGATGGTAGGTTGCATGCTTTGGACGCTATTAACGGTGGAAAACTTGTCTGGGTAGCTGATTTTGATGCGGAACCACTGCTTTGTGGTACTTTAGGGAAAATGCAGGTTAGTGTCTGTGCTGTACTATCGGCACATGATCGCATGGGAAATTTTGTTTTCCCACATTTTTTTACGTTCTCTTTTAGCCAATGCAAGTAGACGGCCGTATGTTCAACCTCGTGCCTGCATTGGATGGGAATCTTTATATGTACTCTCGAGAAGAACATCTCCTGGAACCGATACCACTCAGTACGGATACCCTTCTACAGGTATTTTGAGATTTTTTTTGTCCCGTTCCATTGAAGAATATTTTAATTTCCTTGCTTTTTTAAACATGTTTTTGTGCCTCTTCTTATTTCTGTGTGATCAACTCCGTTCTTCTCCTATGTTTTGCCTTACTTGCTTCGCTTACCCCTAATGTACTATTACCCTACTATTTTGCATATTTTGCTTATATTATGCTTAAATCAACAAAACTCCTTCATTCAATCCGAAGTATGAAGACTTCGTCGAGTTAAAATTCCGCTGTTCCACTGATTTATTACACTCACATGTGTGACCTACCGAGTCGTCACAATAAAAAGAACAAAAGGATGAAAGAGAGGCGGAAGAGAGTCTAATTTGGAATATAAGGTATTTTTCGCTATGCAACGATAACTTTGTAGGGCTCACTGAGAATTTCCAGCTTTCTGTGTGCCGTAGCTCTATATATGTTTTTGCTTTTTTACTTTTATTTTTTTATTACGCTCAATTAAGGCTAGCATCCGTGTCGGGCACGATGCTGTGGCTGGAGGACGAACGATAACTACAACAGGCGTGGATCCGCTTACTGGAGAGGTGGTTAATCTATCTTCCTCATATTTTCTGTTGAGTTACGCTTAAAAGCAGCAGTTTTGAGGTTCGATATCACTGTACATCTTCTCAATGTGGTTCTACAGCTGCCGGAGCAGTTTCATCTACTCTTGTCTTCCGTCGAAGTACTAGCAAAGTTCGAGCTGTGGATGCGCTTACCGGTGTTGAACGGTTCGTAGCGTGTTTTTCTGCAATAACCCACTTTGCTACGGTAAACGGGAACTCTTCCTGCAGCGAAACTTGTCAGATTAACTATCCGATTTATGGATTTCCCCATAAAGCAAAGAAGGGCGGTTTGTTTCACACGATCTTCTTTTCCTCGTATCCATTGGAGGATTGGTGGAGTTGATCTATCGATCGAAGCATTTTCCCGCCAACTATTCCCATCCACAGCCAGAGTCATTCGTCCTTGCCTCGATCGGCAGTCTGTTTTCCATTTTCACAATAAGTTCACCTTTGCCTCCGTCGTCATACTAAATTACATTTTCTGACTGAGTTACAGTTATCTTCTATGAATAGGAGTGACAGATGGGCTAAGAATTTTGTTCTATGAGGTCGGTATAGTTTCAATCACCTCACTTTTCCTGAAGCTGTTTTCTCCGTCATTCGAATGTCTCGTGATGTTTAGATGGAATCTTTCCGTTTCTGAATATGATGCTACATTGGTCAAGGAAAATAACGCTCAGTTGTATACCAGAGCACATAGGTAATCCTGTTTTGGAGTTGTTTATTTGTGTTTGCTTGCTATTCAAACATAACTACAGATTTCGATATCTCGTTCAACCACCTGATGGTGTTGTGACTGCGTACGATAGTTGTGGTAATGAGTTATGGTCTCACCACCTCGGCAGTCATATTGCAAGAACATGGCGAATGGAAGGTGGAGAACTAAGCGAGGTCACAATTTGATTTTTAGATAGTGAATTCGTAAGTGCTAACGCCTAGCCAAACCCTCGTTATCCTGTTTGACATCGATCGATATGGAACCCTTCATGTGTACGTAATTTGAACGATAACAGCTGGATAATTTTTCCTTTGTTGCGAAATACCACCAAACTCCAACAATGCTGGACAGTAGGTCCAGCATTGTTGGAGTAGCAAGAGATATGTGCTTCTGACATATAGTATAATTTTAGTGCTAGATACCAGTAGATCAATTCAAGTCTAAGAAAAAAGGAAGTCTGAAGTTTGTTCCTGGTCGTCCTTGCACTGTGGGTCTGTTTCACCACAAGGGTTAAGGATTGTCGCTTCCAGATGATTCTGTTGGTGCTTGCAGATCACTGTCTTAATATTTATTGTACACAGATATCGTTGAACTCTAGTACCTCTCTGATATAATAAGCGCACTGATGCGGAACATGAGTTCCGAACATAAACTATGTTGGCGTATATAAGTAAGTAAGTATAAGTATGGCGTTTATAAGTGTTTCAAATGAAAAAGAAAGCGTTTACTTTACGGAAAACAATTGTTTGTTGTTTCTCTTGCATGCATATATCTGAATCAACATAGACTGGGCTTCTTATATAACTGTATCGCTCCATTAAAAAAGAAATACTTGTGTTCTTCTGCATTACTGATCCATCAATTTTGTAGGTTTCCCTTTTCGACTCCGAAAACATCCATACGCTTTCCATTGGCAGTGAATTGTCGTCGGATCCCCTTCCACAGTCAGAATCGTTGTTCTATTTAGGTATTTGTGCCCAGGTCAATTTTTGACGCTTCTATGCTTGATATTCTCCACGCCTAGGGACTGTAAACAACGAGCCATTCATTATGCATTCCGCTAATGTAAAGAAGGAAATGAGAAGAATTGCAAAAACCATGGATTTAGCTGAGTCGCACTCCGCAAATAATCAGATCGCTCCTACTTCTGGTTCATCATATTTGATTGAGAAGGGGACTGTCGGTTGGTGACTACTTCTGCTTTTCTTGTTGTCTTAACTCTTGTTTACAATTGTTTTCTTGTTAGCTTTTGCCTTATAGATGAGTTGCTGTCATCATCGTACAAACGTTCATTCACGGCTAAACAAGCGAAGAAGAGTGAAGAACAGCTTCGAACACGTGATTCACGAAGAACTCGTGAACTGCATGTTGTGGCAGCAAATGAAGGTACTGTCAGTCCGTGATGTACATTCTCTCCGTTCCTCTTCTTATCCAAATTTTTTGAAGGGAGAGTGTCTTATCCATCCATTTCTTGTCCCAGCAGTGAAGGAACAGCACTCATAGGAGAGAAAGACATTCGAAGTGCTGCTTTTGAAGGACCTGGAGGCGGTGAGTTAATCCGCAACTTTAAGATAGGGAGTGAACCGGCTTCAACATTCATATCTCACCTTTTTGTATGCTCATACTTAGTTAGAATTTGTGTGTTTTTCACCATCTAGACTTGAGAACCTAAAAAATCTTTTATCAGGTTTGTCGTTGTAGAACTGTGCAATTATTCAGACCAAAACAGTGACTAGCTCCATAAACTGCTCTTATCCTAAGCATTACGAAATATTTTTATCCTCAACTTTCCAAGACGGAATTGTTAGATTACTCTGAGAGATATTCACATTTTTTAATTAATTAATTAATTTATTTATTTATTCATTTATTCACTATTTGAAGGCGATCAAGGATGGTTCGTGATGCGCCCTGATGGGAAAACAACGAAACGTCATGCGCTCCTCGATATGCTCACCCCGTCTCAATGTCATACTAATATTGTTGAACGTGTAAGTAGGACTTTACGGGCTGATCACATGGTTTCTGGATGGTGGTGAGTTAGTTTTGTGTGATATGAACACGGAAATCCAACATGTTCTCCATTAATTCAGGCGAATCGTTGCTTTGGCAATGTTAGGACTAGTAGGATCTGCATCTGTGGTATTACACGCACTACTGACTCGTCGTAGAAAACGAGGGGACCTTTCAACAGCACTTCTACAGTCTTCGCAGTCATCTGCTGCGATTCCTTTACCTAAGGTATGGGACTGTTTTTGGATTTTACTAAAACTGTAGAGCTCTTATTCCACCGGCCATTCCAGACGAAAAGAGCGGAAACGCGATCAACCTCTGTTGGACCTTCTGTGGGCTCGACACCAACGTCACCCACGCCAACACCAGGTGACCAAGTTGTACGACAACGCAGAACTACTTCCACTCATGAGAGTGGCGGTGAAATTTTCCACAGCAAGTTGGTTTCTGAATGAAATGACGATGTATTAACATACCTTTGACCTAATATTTCAAACTACTATGCTTTAGATTCCTCCAAGATTTCGAGCCAGTGAAGCTGCTCGGGCATGGTGGATTCGGTGTAGTGTTTGAGGCAATAAATCGGCTTGACGAGTGTCCTTATGCTGTGAAGCGTATTGCTGTGTCGAATAGGTGCATTTTATACCAATTGTTAGTTGGGGCTGTTTTTATTCACCCTTGTGTTCATGAAAGATTACCTGTTCAATGCGCTAAAAACACTTTGGTTTCGTATGCTTAACCTGACGGTAATCATTCAAGGTCACTCATACGTCAAATATTAATTCTATTTTCTGGAAAGCAGGTTTAAGATTTTTTATTTTTTTATTCTTGACGACCTTGGAGAACAATTTAATTTCCTTGGAACTTTCCTTCTAGCACTTATTGGAAGTTTTATTTTTTTTTCAGCGAAAGTGCTATACAACGAGTTCTGCGTGAGGTACGAGCTATGGCTAAACTGGATCATCCAGGCATTATCCGCTACTATCACACATGGATAGAAAGACCTCCTGATGGTTGGCAGGTGTGAATTGCTAAATTACAAATTCCGTTCACTTTTGTTTGGAAGTGAAAAGCTCGATCTTCTATCATTTTTCTATATTCCCAAACTTTTAGGAAGAACAAGATGGTTTGATGCTACGCGGCATGCAATCCCGTTCTTCTGCTAATGATTTGTTGGATGAATCAAGAAGTGAGAGCTTGGAGTCCTCCTCAGCTGTTCCAGTTCCAGTGTCGGAAGTTAGCTCCGAACCTTCGATGGAGTAAGTATTAGCTTCTATCCGTCCTAGGTTTTCTCTTTTTTCCCTGTGGTGTTCTGACTGAAAACTTTGAAGTGTTGTTGCACCGGCCTTAAATGAGTATAGTGATGATGGATCATGGCTAGAGGAGGATGATGAAGGAATTGCTGAACCAGAGGACTCTTCAGATAGTGATGATCCATTGACTTGCGGTAGGTCGTGGGAGCGCTACATTACTTAGTGGCAAATGATTATTCTGATAGGATCCCAAGCCGGAATCATTGCATTTCAGCTCCGAAGAATCCCGTGCGAGAAGAATCCGAGAGTATCATATTTGGGACATTTAGTTCTGGGGACGCGTCTAAGATTAGCGCTGAAGTTAACGGTGATATATCTCAGCTAGGAAAGAAGGTTGGTGTTTGCATCAGTGTTGCGTAAATTAATAAAATATTTTGTGAATTCGTTCGTGACATTATTTGGAAGGAAGCAGAATTTAACTCTTCGACCTGAAGATTCTCATTATTTTATTCAGTGCATTACAGATGGTACTAGTAACTTCGACGGATGAGGATTTAATGCCAAGTCCTAACACTAATAATTTTGTGTACATATATATTCAAATGCAGGTATGTTGAAGGCTGCAAAATAACGATTATTGATGCATGAGCTTTTTGCTTTCAGTTGTGTCAAGAACAAACATTGCATGCATGGTTGGCCGAGCATAGGTCTGTGGAAGACCGACCATTGGATAAAATGAAAATTTGGATGATACAAATGTGTAGTGCAGTAAATTACATTCACCAACAGGGATTGATTCATCGTGACATGAAGGTAAATCTGAATTACTCAATCAGGTTTTTTTTAGTTGAAATCACCTTGTTTTATCAACGCTTCATCGTAAAAATCCATTATTCAGCCTCAAAACGTATTCTTCGCATCTGACCAGAGATTGAAAGTAGGCGATTTGGGGTTAGTGACGAGGTGTGTACCGGCTGAGGACCAGCCTATTGAGAAAAATGTAGCGCGGTACGCCATCCATACGGATAATGTTGGAACAAGAGGGTATATGAGTCCCGAGCAGGTTCGGAAATTTGGATTTGCCTCCATGCATTTTATATTAGTGCAGATTAGTTAGATTAATTCTTCTAGCTGGCAAATAAACCATACACCTTCAAAGTTGATGTATTCTCTCTTGGTCTGATATTTTGTGAATTGGTGATACCATTCCAAACTCTCATGGAGCGAAGCCTTACTCTGAGCAGTCTGCAACAAGGCCGTGTTCCGGACGTCCTTTCTGGGAAGCCAGCTGAGGTTGGAATTTTATTTAAGTTTTGAATATGGTATATGTACTTTCCTTTAACGTGTACTTGCTGTGGAGGGTTCATGGGGATAACGCCATTTTTCAAAGCAAGAATGGGTATACTAATTTGCTACAATTTCTTGGAATTTTCATTTTTCTTGTTCCGGCAATACTTCCGGAAATCAAAGTAATGGAATTAAATGAGAAAACTACCGTTTCATCATCTCTAAATGTCTTA
The DNA here is from genome assembly GCF_031761385.1 of Necator americanus. Taxonomy (NCBI): domain Eukaryota; kingdom Metazoa; phylum Nematoda; class Chromadorea; order Rhabditida; family Ancylostomatidae; genus Necator; species Necator americanus. Next base: position 33,356,812 of record NC_087376.1, read on the forward strand.
AAATACGTCGACTTTGCCAATTATTCCCATCAGAAATTCCTCATGAAATTTGTGAAGAACGAAATTAGCGATTAGCTTGTAAAGTATAGACTTTTTCTTCAGCGAGATTTCATTCTATGGCTAACTTGTATGAATCCCGACAAGCGCCCTGCTTGTGATGAAATCTTGGGTTCAAACTATTTGGCTACAGTAGAAGACCACGCATCAAGTGGCTGTTCAAATGGCTCAAGGGTACGTCTCCAAAGTGAAGCAGCCTCGATTTGAACTGAATTTGTATCTATTACGAGTTTGCCATCGAGAATCGGTGAATTTCTGTCATCAGTGGTCAGGTCTAGAATGTAAAACACTTCTCGTATTTCAATATTACAGCATGTTTTTTGAGTGCTAGAGTTCTAATGCGCGCTTTCTATCCTCGACTTCCGTGCCGTTCCTTCAGACTCAGTCTTTGTTCATTTTGTTTACGATATTGACGAGTATTTTCTTTCATATTTCGCGCGTTGTGTGATATTATAGATGTGTTAGTATGATTTTAATCCGTAACTTCGTTTCTTTATCGCGTAGTTATTTCGAGGATGGGTTTTTTTTTTCCTGTGATCTTTTTGTTGCTGTTCCTTTTCTCAAACGCGTTTTGCTCTGTATATTGTGTACATAGCCGTTTACGGCGGGCGTTTACATGAGGCGTATTCAGAATACATTCAATTGTTTATTGAATTTTAGTTTATATTATAAAAGTGTTTATAGAGAGATGTGCCGGTTTCAAATTGTTCAGTGTTTGCTGTGTACACTGCGTTAACATGAATTAAATAGGTGTTTCGCTAGCGAGTTATCAGGAAAAAAAAGGTTCTCGACAGCATTTGCGTCATTGCCACCTTTAGAATCATTCATCCACGTAAATGTTCATGAAATATCGGAAATAAATAATAGAATAAAGTATGATAGTCTGCTTGCAGAGGTGAGGTCTGGAAACGTCGACATAGGAACACTGTTACTGGTTTTGACATAGGATGGCCGTTTTGGTCATGGCATATTGGTGGTGGTAAGGTCATACCGTAGTAAATTAGGTTCATTTGTGTTTCACAGCAATTTTGGATAGTCAGTGAGTTTGAGGTTCGTTTAACGTTACACTATATGTTGGTCAGAATTCTAAAGAACCAATATTGCTAGGAAATAAAAGGAATATAGGATTCTTTGCTAATTTGCGTGGAAAAACACCTCATTATAGATAATAATATCTGGTTTTTGTCTCTGAAACGATACACAGATCGTAGAGCACTGAAGCTAAGGAAAGACCTTGATTTTATTTTATGGAACAAAGGAGATCCTTATTCCAAATATAAATTTTAGAGTGGTTTCGCTTTTGGAAAATAATTCCTGATCAAATAGTTAAATATAGTTGTTGTCTGCGTGCTGAAAATCACAGATGTTGAGCTGTAAACAAAGTGGAACAACAGGTGCATACTTGCATATCGTGTGTCAAGTAAACAAATCCAGAAACAAATGGTGTTTCACAAATCAGTGTCGATTTTAATTGATTGAGAATCATGAAGTTCCGTCAATCGTGATACTGTTGATAATAATTAGAAATGACATCTTGCAAGACCACTTGTCTGATACTGACATAGCCTATTTTAACGTAATTCGATCCATTTTCCCACACAACTAATCGCTCATTGCTTGCTTAAACGTTACGGGTTCTTTCATTTCAGTATAATTGTTCCATCTCTGGTATTTTTCGCTCTTTTATACAATGGAAATTTTCTCCAGAAACGTTATCTAATTGTAGGCTAGAGATCTTTTGTATGACCGTTGGAATAAAAGAGTTGGAGTCGGCGATTTTCTCTCAAGTAAAAAAGCAGTTGAATTAACTTCATATTTTGTTTCCAGTGGTTCAAAGCTGAGTAGAACTAATCAGGAGTACAGATAATTTTGTTGGTAAAAAAAAGACAGAAGAAGCTACCATTCTGTTCTGATCGTCTTCATAATAACAATGTTTTCCCTATTAGCAAAATTATTCGAAAAAAAAAATCTCAGCAACAACAAAGAAAATCAGTGCGGTGATGTGCATCCTACGATGTTTGGACGAAATTCCATAATTAATTATTTGATTTATAATAAATAACGACCACATTATTTTCATCATCTTTGGTGTATCTAAAAAAAAGAACCGTTGACAAAATCAAAAAAAAAAATCCCCCACTCCCCATCACTACATTAAATTTAGAATTTAGAACACGGCTTGAGGGAAAATAGTGAAATAAAGCATGAATCGTAGAAGAATTCATAGTTGTTTTCGCCCACTTTTTATCCCATTCGTTAATCATTCATGTGGAACGTCTTCCTGAATAATTGAACAATTTTACAATTCTAGAGGAAATAGAGTTAGGCATAATGTTAAATTCAACAGAACAGCAGTGAAATCCAATTTTCCTAGATTTAAATAACACTTCTCGGACGAAGTCAGGATTCCCTTTCTTCGACGAAGTTAGTACTCCTAGTCCTACGATCTATATCTCAAAGTATTTCCTGATGTATCAATTTTTCAATTTTTAGTTTCGAGAGAAACAAGTAAAAAGAGCTTGAAGGTGAAGTTTTTGGTTTATGAGCTATTCTGATGGAATTCTCTCCATTACAGCTGTTGCTTAGTTACGAATTTGCTCTCATTCTTCCTCAAGACTCAACAAACAACAGCGAAAAGAGTTAACCTAGAGATTTGCACTTTGGATTTACAAAGTATACGTGCAATCATTTGATTGCTAAGATTCTTTACGTCTGTGTGAAGAAAAAACAGTTCAGTAGGTGGTGGTTACACTAGAAATGGGACCCTTCAAATATTATGGCTACAGACTCCTGACATGTCTATCTCTTTATCATTCCTTACTCTTTAATTACTTAGATTTATATTCTCGCAATATAATAAATATGTAAGCAATAATGCGATCATTTCGACCAGGGACTAAACTTCTCCAAAGGAAAATCAGGATAAATTCTTCTTAAATCCACATTTCTATAGAAAACATTCAACAATCTCCTGAGATCATTACCACATCCGGCTCTTTGGATCTGGTATATCCCATAAATTTTCACAAATGAACAGCTGTATCAAATATCAATCTATGTTTGCTTAGCTGAGATGTCCATCACGCGTTGCATTATTCGAAACAGTCGAATTTGGATCATTTATCCTGTTCCTGGAAATTTCACTGTTGATCAACAAAATCGCGCTTGTGCATGGACTTCGTTCAGTGATCCCCTTCAGTCAAAGCCACTAAAAACACTTTAATTTTTTTCTTATTTCGAACATGTATTTAAATTTAGAATTTGAAATTCATTTAAATTATTTTGAAAATGTCGTCCCTCTGTTTTGATTTCACCACAAACCTTGATTTTGAGGGGAAGAGGACGAGGAAAATGAAAAGGACAAATTAACGCTGCCAGGACGGAACTCTGTTCGTTCTTGATGTGTGGAACGTTGGATTTTTCGAAGCGGTTCACTCCGGTTGATCCATAGCGTTCACGTACACATCTTTGAGGGACTCGAGGTCCACTCACAGCTGCAGCGGTCAGCGTACGCGAAAAGAGTGTGTGTTCCGTGGAGCGCACCAAGCTGCGCGATCGATGCAAGCCGCCAAGCCTCCAGCCATATGTAAATTTCACAATTCACACTCGATCGGTCATCTGTTGAACGAGTTTTTCCTCATTCATTCGAAATCCTGAAACAGTATACACTAAACATTCATAGCTCTTCGAAATCTCACCAACAAAACACGTTCACTTTTCGATTTTCGTGTTTTTTTCCTGTTTTTACGATGATGTGTCGATAGCAGTATGTGGGAGTTAGCGATTCGGTCGATGGCACAAGTTTTCTCGTCCGAAGTGTCCCTCAAATGCTCGGCAAATACTACGTGATAGCAGTGAGCAGTTTTGCCTCTTAACTCTGTGATTTTGGTGCATCACATGTTCTGGATTCGCTTTATCGGTCACCATGAACGGAATATGTCAACAATTTTTCATTGTTGGCCTGTAGATGTTTCTTTCTCGTTTCTCTTCTTTTCCCAGACTGATTCCACACACAACAAGGATATCACGTGTACGAAAAAATTTATACCGTTATTGCTCGACTATACGAGCTGCTAGGAACATAACTATGTACCTTTCGGGCTTGGTAGTTCCAATAAAATTAATATATCCGACTTAGGAGCTGGCCCAACCACTTGAGTCGGCCAAAATTCTATTTGCGAAATTGATTAGCGGCTGATCGTCGATTTTTCAATATTTTTGCTAGAGCTTAGGTTCGTCACGGGACACTTATCGCCCGCATTCGCATGATAATTCATTGTGAGGAAATTCATTGACGAGGTGTCAATGTACCATTCATAAGATATCCCTTCTTTCTGGATATTTCTTTACTAAAATTCAGACTACCTAAAAGAGGAGGTTCTTCAGTGAAAATTCCCCACCTTCTTGTTCAACATTTGGTCGCTAACCACATATGCTTACACGCACATCCTTTGTCTTTTTCGAAAATTCAACAATGGCAGTTTTGTTTACGGCCTCATATGAGGTCACCTCTCAGCGGAATTCGAACGACACCAACGATGGATGACTAACGGATTTTAGCAAAGTTATCCGGAATCTTCTGGAATTTCGAATAGGCACGTACGAAAATGTTAACAGAACAATCATATAGAAATGTCGCTTAATCATCAATGTATCTGGCATTCAGTTTATCCGCTTCAGTTTAAGAACCATGGTGCGTCCTGGATCAGCCACACATCCCGAACTCTCTCCTATCTGTCAATCTGTCTACAGTATGGTTGTTCTGTGAACATCTGATTCTGTTCCTATTGTGTCGGATAATGTTTTCTATTCTTATTTCCATCTTAGCTAACTCTCTAGGAATAATGGAGAGACTTCTTGTTAATCTCCATTCTCCTGCTATGAGATGATCCCGTGGGACTTTTTCACCTTGTTTTGGTGGTTGTAGCCGATTTTCTTGAACGGATGCTGGAGCTATAATAGAATACTGCTGCCATGCGACGTACGGAACATCCGGATGTATGGACTAACTACCAGAACTTCTCCAGAATTCACCAACGGCGCCGCTATTGTAAAAACGCTTCGTTGGCTTTGGATGTTTGCGATCTGAAGACGATAATGAACCCACCATTTTCACTTATAAAAGACGACGAAATTCACAAGCTTAAGCGAAAACTTTTCGAGCAGCTACAGTATTTATAGGATTCCTCATAAGTGTCTGGATGTAGTGTGTTTAAATCAGTTTTTCAAGGAATATGAAGCTCTTTATTTTTTTTTTGCTGATAACTCGTAACGCTACAAGATGATGAAGTTTGAGCAATGGTTAGCGATCCGGCAATTTTACATCCAAAATCTAACAAGTCAACATGATTACCAGATGACAATTTCTAATCTAGTCAACTTTGCTTTCGGATGTTGACAAAAATAAATGTTGTTCGTATCGTTGTTTACTCTAAAACGATATGTACACAATGATATTTCAATTTTAAAACAAAGCGTTTTTTTTTCTTCGAATATTTTCTTCACTTTTCTTCACTATGAGGGAATTATTCTTTTACTTGCACTCTAACCGACGCAATAATCCTTTCATCAATTATTTAGGTTTTATTCATAATGGAATTTTTATAGGGAAGCTATTTACTGCAAAAAACCGTCAATTTTCTTCTATAGCTTTCAACTATATGATTAGATAACATATCATTCCTATTCGAACAAGGTTAGGTCTCATTTAGAATTCCTGGTCATCTTCTTAAGAAATGATTCACCAGAACTGAATAAAGAAACACCATATGTCTAGTTTTATTCTATGCTGTAAAATTAATGTTCAGCTGAGAAATAATATCTCTAATGACGTATTCACGTGAGAAAAGCATGAACATCAACAATTATGGCACATACATACAATTAATGTTCACATCATCGAACCTGTGGAATTTTACCGTACATGACTAAAATAGACGGCACATCCTGAATAGAATTAGAATGAATAGTTTCTTTTCTTTCTTGATGACAACTTTTGTTGAGTAAAGAGCGGTGTTGGAATTTTCCCGAAAATCACATTGTTTCTGATCGCTTAATTGTTTGTTTGCTCCGCTAGCCTCTTCACGATATTTGTATATTTGACATCCATTCCTCGGTCTTTCATTTCCACATATTTTCGGTTAATTACTAGCAATAAAAAAGAAAGTTATCTTTCAATTGCTAAGAAATTGTCTTTTTTTTCTTTTCATTCTCTTTTCTTTACGTTACACTCGTTTTTGTTGTTGAAAACTCACATTAATTGAGTTTGATATTGCGCTCCATCTACTCGTTTGTGGTCATTGAACGTAATTCGAGGACTCAAAAACTAACCTCGGAGGTACTGTATGTCAATTTTTTTTTCTGAAAAAATGCACGATATAGTCTGTGAAAATCAGATGGAGCTCACATAATTTGCGATTTCCTATCAAAAGTCGGATGCGTAAGAATTTTCAGGAACACTATTTAAAAAACTTCAAAATTACTGAAATGCGATTGCTGCGATCTATGGCTTCTACAAACTTCCTTTTTTTCTTCCAAATATATGTGATCCAAATTTTTGAAAGAGAAATCCAACAAAAAATCCATTAACTATACAGCCAGGAGTGAGCTTCTCTACTGTGCAGATGTGCGGTTATGAAGGTTGTTTTTCATCCATACTTAATTTAATATGACAGCTGATAGCGCCATTTATTTTCCCCAGAACACTCATCCTGTACCTGCCGTTCTAAAAATGCGTTGTGTTTATTTAAGTGCTGCGAAAATTAGAAGAAATTTTTGACGTTGGCTTAATTAATTAATTAATTCGGAAAGTAAATGGATTAAAACCAGCAACTGATCACAACTGATCACTCTTTTCGACGAAACAACTTTTTACAGCTATGAGATTGACTCAATGGAGCGGCGTAAAATAAATTTTATTACTTTGACGGGTACAGTGTTTCATTTCGCCAAAATCTCATCAGTGTAAAGACGAGTAAAAAAGAGGTAAAGCCAAAAGATCTTTTAATTATCGAAGATTTTAAAAATGTTATTGTCGACAATTTTTTTATTACTTCCTGAATCCTGAATTTTTAACTACCCAACTCTCTATGCTGATACCTATCACAAAATTGGAATTGGAGAAATTACTAGAGAGGAAGAACTTGCTAGAAGTAGGTCAGTTGTTTGGTTAAATGGGAACCGTCCGTTAGTTCTGACAAAGTTTTCCAAGTGTCTTGGAATTTTGATCGAAGTTTGGAGGAAGTCATTTACGTGATATGTGCAAAGGTTGTCAATCACCCTTCTTTCTGTCAGGATTTTTTTTTTTTGATTTTTGGAAACTGGTACATACAGTTGAGTCAACGAAGTAGGGATACCAATAATAAAATGTCTGTCATTGAAAGCCAGTCAAACAAAGTATCATTTAATATAAATGGCAACAATTTAATATACATTAAATTGTATATTAATGTGAGAAAAAACAATAAAGGACAGGAATGAATTACATTTACATTACGCTTTTTTCTTTGATTGAAATTTCGTATGAACAAATATGAAAAGAAAAATTTTGACTAGAATATGCTCCAGAACTCTTCATCATTCCTACTTTCTGAAAATAAGAATATTCAAAATACTGTGTTAGGGAATTTTCTACTATAATGATTGAACTATTCCATTATTTACACCTTTTCTTACTGTATGTGTGGCTAGGATAATAATTACAGTTTTTTTTTACTGTTTAGAATGTAGTTTTTTTTTATTATTTGGAAAATTCCTTCATTGCTTCCACAACTCTCTTCGCAATTACGCGTTATCAGTTAATAGGATTGAAAGCGCGCAAAATCCACGAGAATCTCAATCTCATAAGAAGAAGGATTTTATAACGGTAAGCATCAAAAAAAGTAAGATTGATCAATTGATCTACGGGCAGCTGATCTGCGAAGATCAATGTGAATAAAAACCGAAATCAATCGTTCAGGAGAACAAATTTTTCGTTGTCTGTGATCTCTTTGTTTCATACACTCTCCTATCTGTTTGTCTGCACCTGTTGCATTCATTTTCCACGGATATTTTATTAAACATATTGTCCTGGTTATAAGGAATGCACTCCCTTCCATTACATTACAGCGGGTATCTAATTTTTAGTGCTTTTTAGAGTGTATTTCAGGAGCTTTTCATCGCTAATGCATGGATTCTAGCTTTGTTTCATTCAAATTTTACTTTTTAAATGTCCATATAGCTTAAGAATTTAAACTGTTAAAGTGGATTTCTTTTCTGGATAGAAAAAAACCGACAGTGTTCTCCGGTGAATTCGAGGCTGCTTCCTACCATTTAGTTTTTTTGATTTAATCATTAAAAATGATCTGTAGTTTTCAACAAAGTTTTATATCGATTTTAACTATATCATCATTTGAAAAGCGGAAATACGTATACAGTCATTTGTTCGTTGACTTGTCGTTATCGATTTTTTTTCTATCAGACTTTGTATCAATAATCTCCTGTTTTTCTGGGAGTGATCTGTTTCAATGTGTCAGTTATCATGTACTACAATTCCAGAAATGTGTTTCAGTTTCTTTTTGAGACTAAATATATTTATTTATATGGTATATGAGTACGTTCCTCTCTTTCCACTCTATTCATGCTGGTTTGGTATTTTTCATTATATTTCTGTACAGCAATGTTTCTTGTGATAGTAATTTGCTATGATCCAAGCTTTTCCTGGTCAAGGATCACTCCAAGCTAAATTTTCTAAAATTGAAAAAAAACGAAATAAAATACTGCTTTATTGAAATTGCTGTGAAGTATTTCCCTGTCATTTTTCTATTTTCTATTTCTTTTCCTTCTTTCTTACATAGAGCAGGATGCTTGTTAAGGCATGTACATTACTTTGGATTTAATAAACAACCAAAAGAATTTCCTGGACAATTCTGTTGCGTATAAAACGGGATTTTTGGTTTCGTCGAGTTAGGCAAGCAGTGTTGCACAACTTCCTGTTAACATACATTATTCTAGAAAGTCTCGGGGTTTTTTTTCTGGAATTTCTCTCAGAAAACTTGTTTGATGTGACTACACACGTATTTCATGCTCATAACGCATTACTCTCCTATTAGATCCAATAATTCCCGCTTAACTTTATAAGAAAGTGCTTTTTAGTAATTTTTTTTTTCTGGATCGGATTGCGCTTTCTCTGCATGATTGAGTGGAGATTTTATATTTGTTATGAACATTTAGGTAATGACAACTAACGGAGAATCGCCGCCGGATTCTGGACATGATAAGAAGAACGGCAATCTTCCAGTGGTGAGATTATCGAGGTTATTTCCTCAATTATTTGGATCTTTGACCTAAATGCTGATAAGCGCTTTGCATTCCAATATTGGTATCCATTATTGATTGTCACAAACTTGAGAGATCATCAGATAGCGGAGATAATTAAGCATATTAATTAAAGGCAGAACTTTTTGATGTTGTGTTCATTTTATTAATAGGTTTGGTTCGAGACGCAGTTTATAAAACTAACAACGTAAACAGGAAACGTGTCTACCAAATCTGGAAATCAGAACCCTGGGGAGCTACCTTTCGTGGTTGCTCCACAAAATTTCCGCTAATTTTTGAAATATTTGAATTGGTTTCTGATGATCATTATTTACAACCAATGACAATATAGTTTAGTATTTTTTGTGCTTATTTATGTTTCTTTAAGGTTAACAAACCTATTTCCTCGAGATAACAGATTTTCTAAAACTGTGATTTTTCTAGTGTCAAAGTATTAAATTTTGAAAAAGAAACGCCTTCCGTTTTATAGTGGTCCGGAATAATTTCTTTTAATACGTTGATACATATTTTATAATGATATTTGCAGTGGAAAAGGGCGGAATGTTTTTTTTTTCGCATTTACTTAGTTATGGGCACTTTTTTGTTCATGCAGGGGGCACTTAAGCTCGATATTATTCTAATAATTTCAAATAATTGGAGAACGTTGTTAATTTTGGTCAATCGAAATCACTTGATTTGACTTTGGGTGTATATTAAGGCTTCCTGTGCATTGAATCGCCTAGTTCCCAGCTAATAATGGCTCAAAAAGCTCAAATTATAGATCTTCAAAACGATCATGATATATCGATTTTTAGGTAATTATCAGTGAGCCTGGATCACCCGATGTTTTAGTAAAAATGGAGCCGGGTGGGCAAAATAATGAAGGTAATTGTTTGATTTTTTTTATTACATTTTTGTGCATTATTTTTCGTTTTTCTTGCATTGTATTATCCAGCGTTATTTGGTGATTAGAAATTCTCTTTTCGAGTCCTTTTTCTGTTTCGTTCCTGGAATTCTTCTACCATGTTGTTGTTTGTTAGAAATTCCATCGATCTATCAAATCATTTCATCATCAGCATTCGACATTTGATAGCTGCATACGCAAATTTTTTCTCTTTTTTTTTGTGAATCAAAAGTTTGTTTATTCGTTTAGAAATTTCTAACAAATAATTAATCAAAGTAATCATTTACAATACAAATAAATACAATTGCTTATAATTAAATCAAGTGCGATTAAAGGATAAAGGATAAAGTCACTGGTGTATCAATCCACTTGAGGTGCGCCAACGCGTTTTAGTGAAATTCATAATCCTTGAGTCAAATACAATTAGTAATACAATTGCAATAAATAAGTCATCAAAATAATTATTTATGTTACAAATTGCATAAAATTGCTGTCACGTTAAGATAAGTTTCCTCTTAAATGCATCCCTCCACGAATCTGAGGTGGTGTAGATTTTAGGTGGAGTACTCGTATACGGGATTGTAGATTATGGAGAAGTGGATGATTCCGTCCATTTCTTCCTAATTGCCGTAAAAAACGGCCCGGAAGATACGGCTTCGGGCGATCTGGCGCATTATTTTCTACAAAGAGTTCGGCTGGAGCGCGCCAACCATGTGCGGCACCGAATCTTCCGGACCGTTTTTTACGGCAGTTAGGAAGAAATGGAAGGAATCACCCTCTCTCCATAATCTACTATCCCGTATACGAACACTCCACCTCAAATCCGTACCACCTCAGATTCGTGGGGTGATGCCTTTAAGTTGTGCGTTTAGATCATTTTCTGACCGCACTATCAATCAAATATCGATAAATGATGCGTATTTCGTGCACTCTGGAAGCGAGAATCCTGTTCTGTCATGTCGGGTTAATAATTTCTCGTCGTTACAATGCCCGTGAAGCTATCAATTAACGCATACAGCACACATATTCCACTTTTTCTTCTTTCCTACATTTCTGCAGAAATAAATCGAATTATTCAATTGTCACATATTTCCTATGACGCCTGTTGAATAGGACAAAAACATTTATTCCGATGAATTATTAATATTTTTGACGTTGAGAGAATGAAGCGATAAAAAAAACCTCTCTCCCTTCCTTCCAATTTCCTATAGTGTCAAAGGATTCTGGAAAAAAAAATCTCATAATTTTTCTCTTCCGCGCAACAAATCAAGTATTCTGGCATTATATTCGTGTTTTTTGTAGCATCATCTTATGCTCATTTTTCTTCCAGAAAATTACTCAACTGTCCTTGATTTTTGTACCAGCGTTGCACGGTTTTGTCACATCGTCATTGTACTCTTTGCAAAATCTTTGCGGCAAAATATTTTTTTTTTCAAATTTTGAAAATTTGTGACTCCTCTTCGAAATTTGATCTTTTGTCAGGTGCAAGTTTGAAACTTGACTTAGACTTAGTATCACTTAAATGACTCAGTTTTACTTTAGAAATCCCAGAGGTAATGAGAATTTATGAAAGTGAAGTAGCATATAGTAAGTATAAGTAGTATAATAGTATAATAGTATGTTATAATAAGTATAGAGTATAAATATAAATATAGTGATAAGTATGTAAGTAGAGCTTATAGCGGTAGGTGAATTTAGGTCGGATATGATTAAACTTAGTATTGATCTAGGAATAACTATTTCTTAACTGATCATTAACGAGAAATTCTTTCATTTCTACCTTTGAATATTTTTCATTCTTGATGTAATGTGAAAGAATCTGAATGTGACAAATTTCTACTGTTTCCCTCTTCACTGATCGGCCAGATAAGAATTCTGAGTTCTTTTCAGTGGTCGACGTTTCTAAAGTGCATGGGAATCGCATGTCTTGGGTATGAAATCAACATGATTTTATAGGGGGCAGAATTTTAAGCGAATCCACGATAGGGTGTTCCTTGGTTTTTTCGGTGTGACTCAGGGCGGGGGGAGGTTTTTTCTTCAAGGAATTATTTTCACGCTTTTTGTTGTTCCCGGTCTTTTCGGATTTTTTCTTCGAAATATTTCAGAAATAGATTTCTTTTGAGTTTGAGTTTCGTTTTGAGATTTCTTCAGGCTATTTGCTATATTCATAGATGTGAAGCTACGCAAAAATTGCCCTTATCCTCCTCGTTGACGCCTCTGCTTAGTGATAGCGGCATTTTTGATAAGGCAAACATTTCTTTTGTCTGCTTCAATCACACTACTCTGAACAATGTTTAAATAGTTAAGCGGATTTGTAATCAGCGCACCTTCTATATCGGTAAAATGTTTCACTTTTTCTCGTGACCCCGTAACTCGATGTGATTTTTGGCTTTTTTTTTCTTGTCCTTACCAAATTTTTTTCACATTTTTAGCAGATAGTTACACAAATTTGTGGTTTTCTTATGAAATTCTACAATTACGATCGTAACTTAGCAACATAGGGAGGGAGAGTGAAAATCATATATTTGTCTCGAAAAATGACCTCACATTTGGGAAGAAAAATGTTTGAGAAAGAAGTACCGGCTCATTTTAAAAATCAACACCTACACTTTATAATATATAATATTGAATGGGAACATTTTTTTTCGGTAACAGATGTATTGGAGAACTTCCGATCGCAAAATGACTGAATAGCAAGTTCAATATTTGATAAGCCCGAACAAACAGACAGGGTATTAGATTATCTGTTCAGTTTGCACTTGACCCGGTCAGAACACCACAATCCATAATCACCTCTCCAACCAGAGGGGATGCATTCCATGTTCGAAAAACAGCTTGTTATTCTTCAAATTTCTATTCCTATCCTAACTAATGTATTCGTCTGGTTTTCATGCTGGGAACATTTCAATGTTCACAATCCTATTCATCTTCTGTTTTCATTATGACTCAGGTGTCCGGTCACCACCTCATCTCGCGCCTCTTTCTTGCTCTACACAAACCACCTATCGATCAGTGTGGTTTGAATCATCCCACTACACTCATCCACCTCTCCTGGATGACAGTGCAAATGTGGCCCACTTATCTAAAAAGTCTTTTTTCTTAACGGGACTTGAATATCCATTTGTTGGTCTTATGTTGACTGCTCGTTTAGGCACCTTAATACCCTTTCCCTTTTACCTTTTTTTTTACTCACAATTTTTTTTCCTCCTGGAAATCATCCGTACTCTTCAAAAAGACATCAACAGCCATTTAACAGGTTGTTTTGATTGACAGGTTTCTCTTTTTGTGATATTCTCTTTATCTTATTTCTTAGTAACTATTTTGCTGGAAGGAACTAAGGAATATGTAGAATTTTTTCTTTTTCTAACTAGTATAGGAAGAAACTGTTATTGTAGAAGAATCAAAAACTTTATTTTTGAAAATAACATTTTCTGTTTGCTTTTTTCTCCTGGTATGGTTAAAATATTTGAACAGAAGACGAGAAGTGTTCCGGACGCCCCACATATTTACAGTCGAATTCAATGAGATTCTTTAAAAAAAAAAAAAAAAACTCCGTTGTTGCTGAATAAATGTCTTTCTGCTGATTGTCATTCTTCTTAACGAAACTGTGCTTTCTGGATTTAGATCTTTACCTTCCTTACACTGTTCAAATAAAGAAAAAAAAACTTTTTTTTTCAAAGGTGAAATGAATTCAATGTTGGATCTAAGAACTTTTGACGGAACGTTAAGATTTTATTGAGAAAGAATGAATCATCTAATGACGTGGAATTGGGTATTCCTGGAGAAACACAAACATCATCGATGACGTTTTACAACATTTGCGCTTATGTTTATCAAAAAAAAAACATGTTATCAAAAAAATCGGGCACGATTCGTGCAAATTGCACGAGTCAGCTGTAGGATCGGAGCCATTCGATTTGTGTTCTTCATCGACACTCAATTGACCATTCGACACTACTCGCTATTTTTCGCATGGTACAACCTTGAACTAGACCTTTCGTGCTTCGTTTGTCGTCTGTTTGCGTCCCGGCTGTCTTCTGGTCCATGAATTCCATGAACCCATCTTTTATGCCTTCTAAACTAATAAACAACTCATTTCACACGTGTTTTAGTTCCTTAATCCAATATTTTTATTCGGTAAACAACACTGATTATCCATTAAAATATCATAAAGAGTCATACTTGTTTTTCATCGAAAGTACCATGTGTAATGTTCGCTTCACAAACTTAATTTTATGCCCGATTCCAAGGCGGCTGCCATGTGTCTCGTTAGTCTCGAGAACCTCTATTAATATTACCTCAACGGTTGAGTATTCTATGATCAATGCAATCATTAATTTTTAGTGGATCACCCTCCGTACTTTGAGGACGAAGAGTGCGGCTCACTGGACGGTATGAACCAGGAGCTCGACTTTTCATCGTTTTCTATCAATTTTCAACCAGGTACATTTTTATTTATTTATTTTTCCATTGCTATTTACCTCTGCATTTTTTGAAAATACTGATGAGATGTATCTTTTTGACAAGTATTACAGATATTTCCTAGGGCCTTCTATGTATTTCAAAGATTATGGAATCGTCATGTTTTGAGTGTTTAATTAATTTTAATGGAAGCTTATCCAAATTGTAGCATTCGAATAAATTTTTGGTTTCCTTACACAACATTAATTTCTGGTAGCGAAAACTTTGTAGTCATTGGAAGGAGGAATCTAAGAAAAATAGCCCAAGGGAAGAAAACAAATAAAACACGGACTGAATTTTCCCCATAATAAAAGAATAATAAAAGAAGGAAAAAGATTTTTGTCCTCTGAACTGGTACTCAAATCGAGAGCGGAACATAAATGATCACTTCCTTCCTCATAAACAGACATGAAGTTGGCAGATCATTGAGGTTCTATGAATCCAGAGAGGTACAATTATTATCCACAATTAGTTATGCGTTGCTTCTTCACAGTACAGTGTAGTAGTCAATAAGGAAAAGTAAAAAAAATATTATTTGTGTTGATATGAGTGAAACCTCTATTTGTATGTGTTCTGCAGGTGCAGATGCAGCCGTTGAACTTCTTCCGGTACCTCCGGATGGAGGATATGGATGGGTGATTGTGTTGGCTGCCTTCTTTTCAAATCTTATCGTTGACGGTGTTTGTACTTGTTTTACGGAATTCAAAAGTTCCTACTCACAACATTTTCATGTAAGTCAACGTTTCCGAGGATTTCGTGTTCCTTGGTGTTACTGTATTATTTTTTCGGATTATTCCAGTCTTCTGATGCAGCCACAGCACTCATTGGTTCACTATTAATTGGAGTTTACCTACTTGTTGGTAAGTGTCCGGAATAAATTTGTTGCTGATACAATGCTGTTTCAGCTTTTTTTCAGCAATAAGCAGTGCTCAATTTTATTTTTATTTCTATTTTTTTTGCAGGTCCCGTCGTTGGCGGTTTGGTGAACAAGTATGGTGCTCGAAAAGTTGTTATCGGTGGTGCATTTATATCCGGTACCGCATTTCTGATCTCCGTTGCCTCTCCAAACATTTATTTCTTCATGCTTATCTATGGAGTATTGGGAGGTATAGGATTTGGGATGATCTATCTCCCAGCAATAGTTGTTGTTGGTTATTACTTTGAAAGTAAACGGTAAGTATAAGTATGGATTCTGGATTGATTCCTATCGCTCATGTGGATATTACAGTGCTGTTGCTACTGGTATAGCAGTGGCCGGTTCTGGAGTTGGTACAATGGTGATGCCATTCCTTACAGAGTATTTCATTTCCAGTAAGGTGTTTATGTCAATTCAACTTGTCAATAATTTAATCGTTTCATAGTCCTCTATTACTTGACAAATATCTTACAGCAATTGGTTGGAAGTATACTGTATGGATATTAGCAGCCCTCGTATTTTTATGCGCACTATTTGGATTGCTTTATCGACCTTTACCAGCACCTACAATAGAACAAAAAGATCATGAACTTGTTCCACTGCGAGCTGCGTTAAGAAAAATGTCGGAGACAGACGATGAAGAGGTGAGAAATTAGAGTGACAATAAAATAGTAGTAGTAATTAGTATGAAAATCCTGAAAATTCCCGGAAAATGTGACATATCTTTCCAGAATCGCGCCACATCACAAATGTCGAACGAAAACGATAGTCCGACGAAACGTTATGCTCGTTTAGAAGGAGGTTAGTGGTTCGAATTGTGTGAATTTGATTTATGTGCTGGATTACTGTGCATCCTGAAATAAAGTAGTTAAAGAGATGACTAGAATACTTTTATGGTAGAGCTGCGTTTTAGAGTATGAATTAAAATCGTCATCAAAAATTTTTCTTCCGTTGGAACTGCATCCAGGTTCGTGAAGGACAGACAGTAATTTTCGGGAATTTTTGGGAAAACCTATATATGGCTGTTTCCTTGATCCTCGATATCTGGATGGGACATAGAGACTTTGAAAGTGTTCGTTATTGTTCAAATTCTGCGACCTTCCTAGGCTAGCTGTCTGTCACGAAATGGGCGAGTTTAGCCCCTCACTGAGGTTTTTTTTTTCTAGCCACTCAGTGAGGTGCGTAGAATATACTTTATTCCTATCAGCTCTACAATTATTTTATTGTAAGACATTTCCCATGTGAATAGTTTTGGGAAATTTTGTCTTAAAATCTAAGGTTTTAGAATAGTTCGCAAGCTGATTTTTCTCTCCAGAAAATAACCACGATGATCCGGTGATGGCTCGTCTTCGTAGTGCGTTGTCAGAATGTGAAAACGATGTGGATACATCACCGTCGACTCCAGTTCGACCTCCTCTTTCACCAGTTTACGAAAATGCTATCAGTAAAAGTCGAGCTGGCAGCACCCACCAGACACATATTGCTCCAAATGTTCGAGCCCGTAAACTAACCATTACTAGGTATCAGAATCATTTGTAATTATCGAGTAATTTATTGTTATTGACATAATTTTAGCATGACAAGTGATATGGCATCTAACAACGATCTTAAAGCATCCAGAGCGACATTAAGCGGACCACAATTGAGCAGAATTTCTGCCAGAAGCTTCGCACAATCCTTGAGCAGACTTTCGAACAAAGGAGAAGCGTCCTGCCTGAGTATTGCAATGAGTGTAAGTCCGATTTTGTAAAAAAAAAAACGGTACTGTTAGGATCTATCCTACGTCCTCTAAGAGAATGTTCTGAATTTTTGATGATATCGATTCAGGGTGTGGATCCACAAGAATTTGCACGACCAATGAATCGTCAGGATATTTTCTATGGAGGTTCTATCAAAAATCTGAAAGAATTCAAACAAGAAGGGAATAATATGCAATCATATCGTGGATCAGTGATGTCTATTCCAAGGTCGGTGGTCGGTCAAGCGGCTTCGACTCTAAGTCAAGCTGGTAAGATTATCCTTTAATTATTTAGTGAATTTCTATAGTGATTTTTGTTTCTTTTTTTCGATTTACAAGGTTAATTGGTAGAGAATACTGTATGCTCCGTACATTAGAAATTCATTTATACTGCCATCAGGTTTAAGAGTTATTGGGTAACTCAAAATTAAGTAAATTGACTCTATTTTGGTATGGTCGTGTACAAGCATTTAAATTGTCTCATACTCCTTGCTATCAAAAGTGTTTAGACCCGAAGGTATCCTGAAAAATTTCTATTTCAGTGAATTACGTTTCATTTATATGTATTTATTATTATCATAATAATTATTAAATTACTTACAGGTTTTTTTTGAATGTGTTCACAGTTAATGCAACGACACGGAACACTTTCATGATTCCAGGAGATCTTCACGAACTTGGATCACGTATCGGCGGTTCCCGATTGTCTCGAATCACCGGTGGGCTTGGTGTGGACGATGATGACATCCTAAATGATTTCTATGATAATGGGTTCGATTTTTCATCCTTAACTTTACTCTTGGAGTATCCTCAAATGATCCGATCTTTTGAAGACGATGTAAATGGATTCCGTTGCCTATCCGTAACGCATTTTCCGAAATGATCGATCTGGAATTGCTAAAGGACTCAGTAATGATGTTGCTTTGCATTTCAAATCTACTCGGAATGATGGGATTCTATATTCCATTTGTATTCCTGAAAGATCTTGCACATACTCATGGTACTGATCCGAGCGATAGCCGATATTTGGTGCCAGTTATTGGTGTGACGAATACAATTGGTTTGTTTAGTTCATTGATTTTCTCTGAATTTTTGTTTGCTAATTTGGCGATAAAAAAAATGAGATTTCAGGAAGGGTTTTCTTCGGATGGCTGGCGGACAGAGGATACGTGTCGGCTCTTGCTATCAACAATTTTTCGTTAGTCGCATGTGGTGTGCTCACCTTAGCCGCTCCTCTTTTACCAACATTCTCGCTTCAAATAACTTACGCTGCATTGTTCGGTTTTATTATTTGTATGTTTTACATCTAATATCTCGAAATATTTGGTTTTTTTTTCGTGATTTTTTTATTCTAAAAATCATAGTTTAGCGGCTTACATCTGCTTGACCTCGATTGTGTTGTCCGATTTATTGGGTCTGGAGAAGCTGACGAACTCGTTCGGTCTCCTCGTGGTCGCCAGAGGTATTGCTTCACTGGCCGGATCTCCATTTGCTGGTAAGGAAATTTCCACTGAAATTCTTAGTAATAAAAACGCTTGATGATCTAGTTCTTTTCCTGGTTAGGTTCTTAAAAGCAGAGTTTCAAAGATATTTTCGATGCAGAAATAATGTCCACTATCGAATTTCATTCAATTTGAGCAATTATTGCATGAAAAATCGGGATCAGTTTTTTTTTTTTGAAATCAACTAATCGCTGCTCTTAGGCTTTTTGAGGTTTTTTTTTTTTTCTCATGATGTCGAAACTTCAATCAACTAAACAAACAATATTTTATCGTATGAGCTACTTTGAACTTTTCACATCGCAAAAACATGGCGATTACTCCGTTAGCTTATCTTTGTTTAGGTCTTGTTTACGATGTGACTCAATCGTATTCTGCTGCGTTCTTCTTTGCTGGATTCGTGATTGTCATTTCGGGTTTGATCTCATGTGCTATTCCATTCGTGCACAAATGGAAGAGGAGTCATGGAGATAACGAAGGTAGGTCAAGAAATTAATGTTGATTTCATAAATTTCCACAAATTTCTTGGTGATTTTCCAATAGGCGTTCTAATCTTCTTTTATCCGAAAATGTTTATTATAGTTTTTTTGGAATAAAATGGCGGATATCATCCATATATTTGATAGCTCTTTCATCTTTAGTGACCGATTATTGGGAAAATTACGGGAATCCACAGTGTTGCCTCTGAAATTCCATGGACATAAGTTATTCATGAACTTGTTGTAGGTGACGATACGAAAGATATGGACAACGCGTCTGGAAAACTGTCTGTATTGACGGAACGCTCGGAAGAAAATCTTACCGAATATCAGAGGACGATTCAAAGCCTCAGGCAGCAGCATGCTCTTCTTCAGGGTATGAATTTTTCCCATGGATAATTTCAGCAATTTTTTTTTCTTACCAAGCGCTTTTCATGCCAGCATGATTTTGTGGTTTATTTTCTGTGGGGCGGGAATTATTCGGCACTCAACTGTAAACGTTTTTTTCGTTGCAGAGATTGAGGAAGAAAAACGAAAACAGAAAAATTTAGACAAGAGGAATGGGACGGTGGAAGAGGTGAACGAAGAAGACGGGGACGACGATGTTCAGAAGCAAAATCTCGAGAAAGCTGAAAATTAGCGATGATTGCGTTCTCTTTGCTTTCATCACCTTACGCAGCTTTCGGGAAATGCTTTTAGTCCGTGGGGTTTGTGTTCGTTTCTGGCACTGAGCATCGCTTCCATATGCTGATCCTGGTGTGCTGAGCATAGAAATTTGTTAATTTACGTATATACGCGTTCGAAGCGACATCAAACGTCGCCAAGTAATGATTGTTATAGCCAGTGGCGATTTCTTTTCATAACTGTAGTTTAGCACTGTACTTCTAACAATTGTCAAGCATTAAGTCGAGTTGTAGACGGTAAAAAGAGTTTCGATATTTTCATATCAGCTGACGTTCTTCAGCACGCATTTGCTACGGGTAGGCTCCCTCTGAGACTCTCACTCGCCTTGCTCCTTCATGCTTGTCGTCTAGTCGTTGTTTAGCCGCTTTCATATCTCACTCACTGTTTCTTTTTCCCCTTGCATTTACATTGCGATTTTTGTTTTATCATCCTATACTTTCACATAACGGTGAAACTGATCGAAGAGTCCATATAAAATATGGACTCCTTACAAATTGAATGTTCTCGACGATTGTTTCAACAATATCATCTCGAATGTGGTTTTATTTAATATTATATTTTTTAAACCGATGTTGCATGTTGTCTCCCTTCCTCCCCCCGTGTGTTAAATGCAGTGCCAACTGCTGAGCTTTTAAAAGGTTAATGTCTTAACTTTCAAATATGATGTACTATTCTCAGTTCTGTTCCATAAGCCGGTTTCATAACTCAGCGATGATCGCTCAGAAGCTTACGATGCTTGCTTCTATTCGATCCTTTTTTTGTATTTCGAATTAGATGGTAACTTCTGTGATAAACGCTTCTGTAACTATTTTGTGATGTACAACACGTGTTTCAGCAATCCTTTCACAACAAGGACTTAGTGTTCTCCAGTGAAGTTAATTGCATTTCTCCTCAGCTGTCATGAGTAATTTAGGTCGATCCTTAAATAAATAAAGTTGTAGTGAAAGTACTTTTCACGTAGATCCTGACAAGATAGTGCTTTATTTCTTCCGAGAAGTCATGTTCCAGAAATTTCAAATCAATGCTAGTTCAGGTCAAGACATTTTGACATTTCACATAATTATGACAGGTAATCCATGAGTACTTCACGTTCCACAAATTTGATCTACAGTTACTACTTATTTGTACGCTAACATCTCGTGCCTATAACAAGACTCACCTCTTCAGAGGACAAGCCGATCGTTGTATTCCGTAAACTATTCGTAAACATAAATTCAAGGGAAGGATCCGACGTTATGAATATTCGCCCAATTTTCATCGTCTTCAGGAATTATAAATAAGGTTGAAGGAGTTCGCATATCCTAGTTTAGTTCTAGTAGCTCCGATATTAAATTTTACTATATAAATCGAAGTGGTTTTCTTCTGGGAAGATCTGGATGTTAGCGGATCTGGCGTAAATCTATATCACTAGTAGTGACTACGTCACACTTCTCACTTTATTGTAATTTGTGAAAATAGTTCCCGTTGATTTAGAGTGAGGACGTGAATCCGCATCTAAAACTCTACAGCATTCAGGAAACCTCTCAAAGTTGCAAATATTGATTATTTCTGATCGTATGGTCAATAAATTATATATTTCTAACTATTTCTGAAGTTAAAAAGAATCTTAAGGCTTCGTGAAATGAGTTTTATTAAGGAATCATCTCAAAGAATGTGTAATTAATATATAATATAATTTTCTATTAACTTTTTTTGTTCTAGCTATAATAATCTTACTAACTTTGGTTCTAATATTAGTGACCAGCCCGGTTGTTGAATTTCCAAATAATTTCAAAAAAATAGAAAATTGGCTGGAACTATCTCATAGGGTAAATAATTAATATATAATATAATATTATTAATTTTTTATTGGCTATAGTACTTTACACATTACTTCACTTTAATATTAGTAATAATTCCTGTTTTGTATTCCCAAATAATTTCAAGAAATTAGAAAATTGGCTGGAACTATCTCATAGAGAAAATAATTAATATATAACATAATATTGTTAATTTTTTATTAGCTATAATACTTTACACTTTACTCTACTTTAATATTAGTAATAATTCCTGTTTTGTATGTACAAATAATTTCACAAAATGATGGCTAGTGGTGGATTCAAAATATTAGTTTATATGACAGTTTTTTCTCGAGAAATTTGTTATTACGGCCGAATTTGATTTAATTTTACGAATTTTTTACTTTAATCTTTTACGAATTTAGGACGTCGTGGTTGTTTTTTTCTTGGCAATCCCAGTTTTTGTATGTTCAAATAATTTTGCGAAACCAGAGAACTGGCTTGTGTAGGATCCAAAATATTAGTTCCTGTAGTAGTTTTTTCGCGATAAATTTGTTATTGAGATTGAATTTGATCTACTTCTGCAGGACGTCGCGTGCGTTTTTATTTTCTCTGGATGGCGAATGGATGGAAATGCTGGATTTGAGTGAAGAGCGTAGTGTCGCGACAATGGCGGCTCAATCACATCACGATTGTTCCCGCGATGCTTTTCGGCTTATTCGATTCCGCAAGTTGAATGCATCAATTATGTTCTGTTCTCGGGACAAGGATTGGCCACACACACACACGCACACACGCACAGACACACACGAGCATTCACACACTCGTCCTCTCCCAATATTTACTGGTAAACAATTGCCACTCATAAAATTTCATATAGTAGTAATGTAAAGGATATAAGGATTCGATGAAACCCCAGCTCGTAAACTATAGCAGAAAATATTTCAGAAAAAATATCTAAAATATTTAAAATTACCATTACAGAATTGTTTGTAGAATTATATGTATTTAGTCTCTGTAACGATTCTCTAATCAAATCCAGATTATTCTCAATAATCAGATTGCTACTGAATAATCGACCCTTTTCATTTCCTCGCTCGTGATCCTTGTAATTATCGGATGCGTATATGCATTGAGGATGCTAGTTTAGCAAAATATTCTCATAAGATTCTAATATTTGTTTGTATTTGTTTTTAGTTTTATTTTTTGCGGACATGGTAGCATCTATTTAAACTTCACACCTTTGCAATGAAATCGTGGAAGATTCATCAGAAATATGTAGTTGCATTCTCCTTCCTAGAAAATAGTATTCTTCTTAATTCTCCGATTAAAACTAAATTGTACGTATGAGTTAGAGGAAAATATGGAACTTACAGTACTTTTGAGACATGTAACTGAAAAATTTATCACTTATTAATTTGTAGACTGGTATCCTAGTGCCCGCGAGCTAATTTAGTACATTTCCTGCTCGCTTGAATACATTTATGCCTTTTTAATGTACTTTTTTTTTACCGGTTTCTTAAAGTTTAATCCTTAGTTGACTAAAAATAGAATTTATAATTTTTGTATCACGAAACTTCTAATTAATTCTCATATAAAGGCATCATTTCCTCCTTGTTTATTATATACGTACAACCGTTTGTTGTAAATAAATGTTTATCGATTTTTCTTAACTTACAAGATTGTGTACTCGTTCTTGAGTAAACTCAATTATTTACAATTTCGTTGGAATTCGTTAGCTTGCGAAAATTCTTTCATACTCAGAAAATATGTTGAGAAGATTTTTGTCGAATCTAAGCCCCTATGTGACCTCGTTCCGCTAGAGAAAAAAAAAAACTAATACGTTTAAAGTTCTCCGAAAATGAATGATATGAAAAATGTAAGTAAATTTAAACTCGTTCCTTGTTTTTGTGGATACTTGGTTCTGTCGTTCGTAAATGCCCTCAAGGACAAAAAAAGAGTGGATTTTATTGTTTTAGACGCACCTTCTAGCCAGTTCTAACTCTTGGTAAACTTTTTAAGGAAAGTAAAAGTTATTCTACATTTCACCGACTACATTACCTGCACACTACGAAATAGACTCATGTACTTGTTCAATTTTTATTAATTTCTTTTATATGCACTTCGAGTATAATTACAAATGAACAAAAGAAGTCAATGAAGTGTCCTCAGGTACATTATGAGTTCTTCAGGAAATGAAAAGAATTTCTTCTGTAGCAAGTACGAATCAGAAGTGTTTTTCTGGAATGAAAAAAGAACGTATTAGGATTTATAAATTAGAGGATTATGGAGTTTTTTTTGTAGAAGAAAAATCACAACAAAACAACACTTAAGTAGGATTTTGTAACTGTAGAAGAATTCCTGGATTGAATTGGATAAAGATAGAAAAGAGACAAGTAAAAATTTAGGGGTTTATACATTAAAACTGATGTTTTTGTTATTGATTTGATGCTCATGGAATAGCGAGAACTATGTATTACTACGAATCCATTGTACTCTTGTCAATATTTATTTATTTTGAGCTTTAGGCTGTCTGAATAGCCCAAATCCATAGAGTACATGCATGTGTCCTCTATGGATAGAATTCTATTGCGTTCCGAGTAAAAGGGGTAATCATTCTCACAAGAACTACAATATTAGCGTGATTGAAATGGATTTGTTCTGATTTCAGCGTCTAATTTGATTTATTACCTCCCCTGTTCTATTTCCTCATCTTTATTTTAAAATAAGGTGAGGTAAACTCGTACGGGCCTCCTAAATCAATAAAGTAGAATGTTTAATAGGTATTCTATTTGAGTGATAAGAACTTAATAACCGGTTGTACTTGTCCGCTGAGGTTGTTGGATAATTCCCGTGTATGAGGTTGAAATCGAAAATAGACTCATTTCCATCTGTGTCTACATACCTCGAACACTATGCTTCTTCTCGGTGCTCTGAGATGTCGTCACAGTTAAAAATTGCAATTTTAGAATGTAATAAACTCAATTTTAATTAAAATACTCTCAATTACCTCATAAAATGGAAGTTTACGTCTTTAATTGACAAAAAAACATGCATATTTCCATTTTAGCTAATCATTTGTAATTTTTAACGTAGTCCGCAATTATGTAAATCCTAGAAATAGATGAAAATCAAATTAAAGTCGTTTGTTCGTTAGTATCGTGAGCAATGGTAAATGTATCCTGATTAGAATTTCCATTGCTTCACTCTTTTTTTTCCCCTGCTATTTGCTAGGATTTTCAGGAAATCTTTCATAATATTTAATGATATTCACTTCTATACTCTCTTTTACCCTGTAAAATTTCTCCTTTTTTCGTACGAGATCCAAAAATGGTGATTGTCTCAGTAAAACTCTAAAATCTAAAGTTTATCTGGTAATTTATAGTTTTTAATTTTTTATAATTCTATTTTTTTAGTGTTGACATCCGCGTTCTACAGTATAAATGCATTCTAGGGATGAGAAAATCTTAAGGGACAGCGTTAAAATTGTTCGAATAGCAAGGAATACCGCAAGATAATAATTTAGTTGAGTACAGTACATTTTTCGTGTAAATCCTGTAAAATCCAATTTAAATGTGGATAGTTTTTCCTTGCCGATCCAGGTGATTCATAAACAATTCCTTATCCTTCATCATCCGTATAATCCAGCCGTAAGATCGTTTCCCTCACTAATTTGATATAAATTCTTCGTATACATGACTACCTGAATAGCGGAGCGTAAAGAAGAAAAGGGCTTGATTGACGGATGACTAATGTTTCCAATAATAAGTGTTATGTTATGAACATAATATGTGCACACATATTTTCAACATGACTATCTCATTAGTGATCGTTCAACGGTACGTGCACGTGAGCATGGATTTTGTTTTGTACGATTCTGAAGCAGCCGTACATATGTGTGTGGATGGATCCTGCCTTATAAGATTCCGTAGCCGCGGTACATAGATATGTGTGGATGGATCTTCTCGTATAGGATTCCGTAACCGTTGTAGATATGTGTGGATGGATTTTCCGTTATCCTGATTCCATAGCGATGCGAGAACAGGCGACGGACGGACTACGATGGAAATTTCGTCGCTCAGTATCTCTCTTCATTCGGTGCTTAATTCAGCTTGCAGCTGATCGTGATGGAAGATTGCTTGGGGTGTCGACGGAGCCTGACGGCGAAATCGAATTACCGACAGCTTATCGGGTCATTAACCTACCGCCTTCGAATTGAGAAGTATTTTTTTTTGAGACATTCACCATCTATTTCCTGGTTTTTCAATTTCAATCATCGTAACATCTTTCACCTATTATAAATCATATAAAATTATATTTGAATTAGTTTACGATTTACTGACAATTTCCTCTCAATCATTCATCGTGAAGGAACTTGGAAACGATCGTTCCTTATCCGTAATGAGATCAATGAAAACAGGAACCGCTCGTACTGTAAGTAAATAGTGAAAATCTTTCTGACAACGTTCACCAACAACTGTTCAGAAATCAAACGTTGTTGATAAGTCGTTGAAAGGCGCAATCCTGAAAAACACTGAGAGAGGGAAATTTATTTATTCAGTTTAGAATCACTGCATTTTACACGTTTGAAATTGTTCCTATTTTTACTCAAATTTTTCAGAATCTATTGCTGTCGTATTTTTATGCCGTGTGCCATTATCAAATGACACACAGCATAAAAATATTATTATATTATTATATAAAATGGCACACGGCATAAAAATTATAGTATATTTAAAGGCTGCACTTAGGATTAAAAAAAGAGTATTTCTCTATTCTTTATTTTATTCAAATTTAATTTTACCTACATTTGTTTATATTTTTAGAGTGGTACTATATAAACGTGAATTGCGCAACTAACAACATTTTGCTCATTTTTAATTGTGTAATTAATTATTGTGATAATTAATTACACAATTAAAATAAGCAAAATGTTTTGATTATTGTTTAATTATTGTGTAATTTAAAATTTTACTACTTTGATGTAGATCAAAATCTGGGCGTTTAGGATGAGATCAGAAGCAATCGATAGGCTCGTTATCAAGTTTATCAGTCGATCGATATCAAGAGTATCAGCCGTCAACTTTCATCACTTTCGTGTACCAAACCCAATTTTTCACTATATCATCGCATTTTTTGTATCATTTTTTTATCCTGAAAAACACTGAGAGAGGGAAGTTTATTTATTCAGTTTAGAATCACTACATCTTACACGTTTGAAATTGTTCCTGATTTTACTCAAATTTTTCAGAATCTATTGCTGTCGTATTTTTTAAAGAAGCGAAAATGGGCCGAACTAATCGCTTGAAGAAAGAACTTCAATAAACAAATTCCTGTTGAGAAAAGAGAGAGTAATTTATACAAATACCAGATTTTAATGGATACTGAAAAATTGGTACCAAATGAAAATCCGAGAAGTAGCAATACAGGGAGGTGGTTGACAGAAGGAAAAAAACCATCAATCTTTTTTTAATAACAGATTAGTAAGGTAATAGAAACCGATTCGAATGTTTTGGCATGATTCCAATTAGTCAATGTAGTCTGAAGGAACCATCTGCCCCTGCGGCAAAAAGTTCCAGCCGATAGGAGCTACTGAACAAATCTTTTAAAGCGTTTAGCAGCGAATTTTGACTCAACTCTTTCTACACCTTAGGTTGTTTCAATTTTAGTTCCTTTTTAAAATAATCAGGGGTAATAAGAAATATTTCATTTTTGATTAATTTTTTATCACTACTTTGCAGAGGTCCTAAAGCATTCGTTTAAATTGTGAGCGTCGATTTTAAGTACAAGTAATTTCTTTAGTGAATGAATTTTAATTTGGATTTTCTCCCAGCTGTCGAGCAATTCCAGGTAATTCTAGGAGAATCGACCTTCACATAACGAGAATCAATTTTTCTGCGTTTTTTTTATTTTTTGAAGACCTCCATCAGACGTAACTTCTATAAATTTAGTTCATTTCTGGCAATTTTGGCAAAAATAAAAGTTATCAGCAAAAAAAAATACGAAGAAAAGTTTGATATTGAGGATTGTTCGTGAAGTTAAGTTCCAGTGAAGATAATAGAAATGGTAATAATTTCAAAAAATTACTAATCAGTTTCCCGAGGATCTCTTTTCTTCAATTGATCATCCGATTTATTCAAAGTTAATATTTTTAAGTCAAATAATAGACTTGGAGCGACTATACATATCCAGTGATATCCATCTAGCCAGTCAATTCCAATTACCATCCACAATAAGCTTTCGGGGATTAGTGGAATTTTTTGTCTCCTCACTGGTGCAAACTAAAAACGTATCTCAGACGTAGTTAGAGGTCCCGATTTGAATACACCTCAGTTCTTTTTTGTATTCTATACTTCGAAACAATGTAGAACGTTCGTTGCATGTGTAATTAAAGCCCATTTTGGCCTCGAATTCACTTTTTTACCGCTCAAATACATTATAGCACTTTTCCTTTTTCTGGAACAAGATTTTCTGCCTGAGAACTTCCACCAAAAATATCCTAGCGAATTTGAAAGTTTTAGCACTACGAGTTCCTTATTCTCGAATGAATGATTCAGAAATAAAAAAATATTTTATTATCTATAAGAAAAAAGTGCAAGAAAGGATACAAGAATATAATATACTATTATTTATAACGAATAAATATAAGAATAAATTATGAGGAGGATCCTATACAAAGAGTGATTAATGCCGCTAATAGAACTAATGGAATTTTTTACGTAGGTGAAAATATAACGAATTTTACGCAAAATTCTCTGTTCACTCATCCTTATTGATTTTCTAATAGTAGAATTTATCGAAACAGTAGGTTCATTGTTTACGAGTGATGCATCCACACATCCTTTTTTTTCCGAATGATGTTCTTCCATGTTGGCGCCGTTTGACTAATGAGAAGGATCGCGTTGTTTTCGTCGTCCAGATACGTATGTACGTATGTCGTCACATTTTCTGTACCCATTTCTTGGTATCCATTCATTCCGTGGATCTATTTTATTTACACAGAATATGTAGATGTAAAATTCGTAAAGTCGTTTCCTGTCTCTTGTTATCCACAAAAATCGACCCCACCAATGTTCGTATGACTCAGTGCTTTGCCTGAATTCTCCAAACAACAACAGATTTTCGATTTCTCCCATGACGATTTACGTTGGTAGTGTTCTATTTTTAAATACGTTTCTAACTTTGTTGTTTCTCAATTTTAAATCTTATTTATTTTTTTAAATGCAAATTAGGTGAATGGTGGCCATTGTGCAAGCGTGCTCTTTAGATATCTTCTCCATTCTGGAAGAAAAGCCATCCGGTTCCATAATGAATGTTCAAATTACATATCTCTTGCATTACACGGATTTTAGGAGCAGGG